>NC_133797.1:3136613-3409751 GCF_043250625.1 Sebastes fasciatus | reverse complement strand
AGGTGGGAGGGAAAGGAGAGAAAAAGGACTAAGAGAAATAGAGAATGTAGGACTGAGAGGATATGTGAGAGAGTGGTAAAAGGCTGGAGATTAAGGCCATCCATGCAGGTCACAACACTGAGGAGGTGGCGGGAGACAAGAGGAAAGTGAGACGAAAGAGGCTCAACTCACGAGTGGAGGGAATATGAAAACAAGCAGGAGAACCAGAGGAGAAGGTAAAAGAGAGGGTAACTGAGACAGAGGCCGAGAGAGAGTGAGGGGGTGCAAGAGTTCGTGGACGACTGTGGCAATGTTTCTCTTTTTCCTCCCCCTCCTTATTTTCCGTCTGAGTTACACGGTCATTTGGCGGCACTGGCTGAGACCACCGGCGTGTTTCCACTTGGCCGTCTGGACGTCTGCCGGCCTGTTTATCTGTCTGTCTGTCTGACCGACTGCAGGTTCTCACTGTTCTCTTCCTGGTCGTCCACTCAGTTTCTCTTCCTGCCTGTCTTTCATCCACTCCGACTGTTTGTCTGTCTGTTTGGCCGGCTGACAGTTTCTCACTGTGGTCAACGTAGGAAAGCAACGCCTTCATTTCCCCTCCACCACAGAGTCAGGACTTGTGGGGGGCTGAGCCGAGTGAAGCAATGAACACACACACGCACGCACAGGTTTTTTGAAACAGCCCGAAACATGAAATGCGTATGGAATATCGCTGTGCATTTTCCTGTGATTTCCTGAGATGCAGACTCCGTCTCCTCTCTTTCAGGGTTATTTCTGTGTTTTGTTTTCCTTCTCTGAGAAATGTAATTGCTAACAGGAAACAATAGTTTTGGACATTCTATCTGCAACTGAGGTTGGGGTTCGGTTTCATTTCAAATAATCTGAATTAGAGGTAGACTGATTAATCGGTTTGGCCGATTGATTGGCACCGATAGGAGGTTTTACAAATTATCGTCATCGGTTGAACAGGGCTCTGATAGTGGCCAGTGGCTGCACAGCCGCCACCAGTCACGCGAGGGCGTTCATCACCGTTCAGGGGGAGAAACAAAAGTTATCTCTTGAATACATAACGCAACACTATCAGCTCTTTGTCCCAGATACAAGACAGGCAGTCAGGAAGGAAAATAAATCATTCACTGTTACTTTAACTTGCTTTCTGTACCATGTTGGCATTCTCTCTTCCAAATAATCCAGCCACGTAACCATCCATTCATGAAATGAAATCACACACTTAAGGATCCTCCTTACCCTGGAGAATATGCACAAACTATTAATGGTT
Organism: Sebastes fasciatus; assembly: GCF_043250625.1. NCBI lineage: Eukaryota > Metazoa > Chordata > Actinopteri > Perciformes > Sebastidae > Sebastes > Sebastes fasciatus. The sequence continues at coordinate 3,408,490 of NC_133797.1, read as the reverse complement.
TGCACGAGGGGCATTTAACAATATACGTGATGCGCAACAGAAGTAATCGTGGCCAGTCATACTGTAAGCCACAGAACAGACAAAATGTTCTCTTGCAAATACAGAGAACATTTTCCAACGATGTAATCCACCAATCCGTTAGCATCAGAACCAAACAGCAGCCTACAGAGAGCACATTGACCAGTAGAAAGCAGCAGCGAGTATGGCTCTAAATCTGCATAGTATACATACACAAACATCTTATATGACCTCTATAGAGGGAGGATAGTAATGAAGTTAATCTATGCTTGCAAACTTCAAAATGCACTCATAAATGCTTTGTGACTCGAGGGCTAAAACTTAAAGCATAGGAAAAAAAAACTAATTTGGAGAGGACAAATAGCATGGGAAATTCAATTAAGAGGTATATGACTCCGTTAGACAATAAAAATGCCTGAAAGTGTGTAATTAATTCGTGGTTGACATGCATGCTGAACCATGGGTGGTGGGGTGGGGGATCCGTACGGATCACGGATCAACCCGTTACACCACTAGTTAGCTCAGTTATGATCAGGACATAACAAATCCGTTAGCATCAGAACATAAAAAATCCGTTAGCATCAGAACATAGGAAATCCGTTAGCGTCAGAATACCCAAATCCAACCCTAACTGCAACTACTACTCAGCCCGCCATCTTACTTCTTAAGTGTTTTTGAAAGCCACTGAAGAGTAAGGTTGTCGTTTCATATTGTTCAGTTGACTGAAAACTGCATCCTGCCTCGAGCTTTTGTCTTACAGGACGTCTCCACTGCTTGGAAGCTGAATGTCACTTTTGTGTGTACGTATATGCTGTGTACGTACATAATCTATGTAAGGGCTTCAAGAACACATTGACAGGGACACACACAAGGTCACATTCACCTCGAGACCTGTGTGTACGTATGTTTCTTGCATGTGCAGCAGCATGCCTCCTCAGATCAGACTTCAGGTTTCTCCCGAGTGGATGAAAACAGAGCAAATACAGTAACTGCCAGCCAAAGCAATACACTGTGGAACCTCAGGTTGTGAGTTCAGTTATTTAAAGAGACACCTTAAATGACGGCCAAGTGGAGCAAACAACACACAAATGTCTGACTTGTGATGGAAAAAAGTGAGTAAAAGTTGCCATCCACCAGGAGCCAGCTTTGCTGTGTCTCCATCAATATGACAGATGCCAGGTCTGAACACACATGTTTCCACACCTAATACTCAACACCCAAAACACTTAAGCATCTGGAAACACCAGCCAAATTCCAAATTTAGCTCATTATGGCCTCATTACCATCGCAAACAGAAGAAATGTATGTGAACTCTGACATCCAGACGGAACAGCTGGATTTTGTGAATAGTTAACCATGCATTATATTGGTTTTATATAACCACAAATCCATTCAAAAGTGTCAAGGCCAGTTTTTAAGGTATACTTTCTCTGTGTTAACCGTAGTGACATGATTCTGGATCGCACCAGACCGAGCAACAGCAACACATTTTACAGTAGCATCTGTGCATTATATTTGGCATCCGCTGCAGTATAATGTGACTTCTTGGTTCCACAGCATTTCCATTAGCCAAAACTCTGGCTGAGCGGAAAATGAGAGACGGAGAGGGAGAGACATGCAAAAGAAAAATCTGCTGCTGTTTTTTTTTTGTAGTGGAAAACAACAAAAGCACCCAAAATCAACCACAGAGGATAAAAACTTACAACCACAAGAGAGGCGTTAAAGGAGGGTCAAAAAGCTAACGAGGATAAGGTCAACAGTGGGGGATCTATGATTCAGATTCTGTTAAAGGACTTCCATTTTTCAAACACCAGGATGAATTTGGGTTTCTGATTGGAGGTAATTTTTCTCCTCTCCTTCTCCACTCCCTGCCATTTGTATTTCACTTCTCCTCCACATTCTCCATCAACTTGATGATCTATTTTTATTCCCATTTCCTCACCCTGTCAAAGGCCTTTAGTAGATGACAGAGAGAACAAAAGTGAGCAGGCAGTGATTAGCACAGTGGCCACTGTGGCTTCCAGGTGTGATTAGAACTGACAGCTCACCAGGCTACTCAATGTACCAAACTGTTATTCAATGGAAAATACTGCATTCATCCTACTTTAGTACTGGAATGGTCACTAATTGTCCTTCATGAGTAGGGCTGGTACTCAATACCTTTAAGTTATCAGCAGTAATAACCCAGTACCAAGTAGTATCGAAACTTCTCCAGTCAAACGATACCTGCATTTGATCGAGAAAAGATAAAGGAAAAAATTACTATTTGTGTGGTTTATCTCACAGCCAATCGCCGCAAGAGTTCTTCGAGTTAATGTGATGCGTGATTGCTAACAGCGCTAACAACGGCATCAGTGCTGACTGGGAGATCCAATGAAGTACAGTGGAAACTGCTCGTAGCAGTGGTTCTCAAACTATGGTACACGTACCACTGGTGGTAAATGCAGCCCCTTTATCGGGCCTCCTCGCTCGATGCTCAACTGATAGCGGCATAGAGGGAGACGGGCGCCGGTCTGCATGTGTGCTGCAGAGCCGGTTGAGGATCGGCAAAGTTTCGCTTTGGGAGCATTAAGTGATCGGGCATCATCAATCCACTTGACGACACAGGCGCCGTCCCTGTGCGCGTTCGTTTTTCATTCAGAGAAAATGACTTTTTCCCGTCATGATTCCAATGTGCACACAGCACAGGTATCCAGATAGACAGACGGAGTAGTATCAAGGGAGGAAAGTAAAACTTCAATTAACATTAGTCTAGCGTAGATTTAAAATGTTTTTCCATATGTTGTCATGTATGAAAAGACCCCAAATTAACACTGTAAGCGGACTATTTGATTATTATGAGCAAATTATTTAAACAGTGGTGGATCACTGTAACCGTGATCAAAGCGGTTTCCACTGTACTCTATTGGTATCGGCATCACTTTAAGGGTGCTGGTATCGGTACTGGCATCGTAATTTTATAAACGACACCCAGCCCTATTTATGATACAGAACTGGCAATCGAACAATGACCGGTCTTGATCAAATATACAAATGTGAGCACTATTACAACCCTAAGCAAAGTCCTGTGGACTGGACACAGAAGCATTCAGGTAAACATCTGTCATGTCTTAAAGGTCCTATAATGTAAAACTTGAGATTTTCATGTCATTTATATTATAAAAGCAGGTTTAAGTGCTTTATAAATACTGTTAAACTAATAAAACACTCAATATACGGAGAAATACACACAGCCAGTATTCAGAAATTGTGCGTTTGAAACAAGCCGTTAGGATTTCTGTCTATTTGTGATGTCACAAATATATAATATATAGATCATTACACGGTTTTAAACATAAACATTCAAAATGTGTCCCAGTTTATTTCCTGTTGCAGTGTATGTTAATGACATCAGCTGACAGGAAGTAAACATGGACCCTAGCTGTTTCCTAGCAACCCAATTCCGTTGCCACTCCGTTGAAATGCACTAAAACGGAGCGTTTCTGACAAAGCATGAATACAGGTATATTCAGACAGACATGATGAGAAAAATAATGTGTTGTTTGAACATTAAAGCATGTAAACATGTTCTAGTAGAAACCCAAAATAGAAGCATGAACCTGAAAATGAGCACGATATGTCCCCTTTAAGGTGAGAATAATACTTTGACAGCAAAACCCCATTTCTAATATTGTCGTTTGTTTTACACTTAAGCTCGTGATTCAGTGTTTGCTTGTGTCACACTGTCAGTGACCCTCTGGGGTTGCATGGTGTCGGACCACTTGGGCTTCCTCTTGAAAAGCAAAGTGATGAAAATTGGTATGGATGGTCAGATATAGACAGCGGAAAAAAAGAAGAGAAAACGAAGCAGATGGAGACGTAGAGAACTACTTCAAAGGTAGAATCGGATTAGTGGTTAGTTTGAGTCGGGTTAAAAGTGCAGCTTGGTTAATCTAGTTTTAAGAGGAGACTTGCTATCACTGATTCGCTGGTCCAGGAAGTGGATCACTGGGCTGTTTTGGTTGGGTGCTTCGAGCTAAAACAGATATGGTAGTGAAATAACAGCAACAGCGGTAGCAGAGAACAGCTTGTTTTAATTGTCTCTGAAGTGGAACAGCTGGCTGCGACTACTGGGCCTCACAGCATAACACAGTGAGAGAGACAGAGGCAGAGACGGAGAGAGGGATTGGCATCCATGGCCAGGGATTGAGGATGAGGCCAAAACTTTCATTCTGCTATTCAGAACTTAAGAATTTGACATTAAGATGACTTAGGCCTCTATACCAAACTCAATACAGATTCCACCGGATGTGGGATTCAATGACAAATACAGCTGAAAATACTTTAGGTAAACACAACAACTGTTTACCAGTTTCAAGTAACAGCAGGCATCATGTAATAATGCATTGGACACAGCCCATATTGCTACTGGAAAAATGGACCAACACTGTAAATTGATTCAGACACGCAGCTACCTGCTCATTTTAGGAAAACATCCAGTGGAGAGGCTGAACTCATTTCCTCTCGTGCCTGATTGCTCAACGCAATTTTCTGGTTGCTTTCCACTGCGCTGCAACAACTGCAGGCGCCTCTGAAAAGAGGCAATTATTCGAAAAATAGTCCTTAATTATGCTACTGAGAAATAAGTAACACCGTCTCCGTGCGATTCGCTGCCATTGTGAAATCTGGTGAAGGAATGCAAAGTTCCGGAGCACAGCCAATAGGAACGCTCTCCCTCTCTCTCTCTGAAATGACCTGTGATTGGTCAAAGTCTCCCGTCACAGGCTAAATGTTCTAAAGCCGGAAAACAGAGCCATGAGGAGGTGCAGAAGTCTAGTTTTCTCTCAGAACACTTGAATTACAATATGCTGAAAGGTTTATTATGGAATTTTTTGCCCAATGATGCCAAAAACATTCTGCCTACTGAAGCTTTAAGGCTGCTGATTTCTACTCCTTCTAAAGGTCAGACTCATCACATATTTGTCAGAACCACCAAGGCAATGCTTCCTCTTTGTTCTCTGTGCCACACTGTCATCTCTGTTATCAGCGGTGCACAGGAGTTGCATGAGGTGCCACGACTCATTCCACATATCGGGTTTCACATGCGACATTCATTTTGTCACTTAAATGGCTCATCCTTTGAAAGGACGCGCTCTGATCTGGTTCACTCCACGGTGCAGATAAAGAGGTTGTTTTTATTGAATTGTCAAAACTGGTATTAAATGGTACCGCTGCAGTCTGCAGGAGGTCCGGCCTACCTAACAACTGGGGCCCAATCCCAATGCCCACACTCACAGACTCACAGATTTCACGTCGGCTTTGTGGTTCTCTTAATCTGTGCATTGTGAAAACAAAGCGCTCCAGGTTCGATTTGCCTTTTGCCAATGTATTTTAGCCCTCCAGAGTTGCCGTAGACAGATCGCAAACGCTTGCGCACAGTGACACTCAGATAAAACAAGACAGAACCATGGCAGCTAGTGGATGAGGGGTAGTTCCGACCGAAGAAGAAACTACTGCACTTCTCCAGATATGGAACGAAGAACACATCAAACGGTCTACGACACACAGTAGAGTTTAGGTTTTCCTCCAATTTTCAGTTCATATGAAAGCGAGCGGCTTCATTAGGACCGCACTGCAGTGCCGCGTCACAGTTAAAAAAACTATGTCAAAAGTACTTTACCACATGTGATAAAGTGAGAAAAAGCGGGGAATCTGCTGACATAAAGGACACATGCCCCTTTTACGATGTGTCATTGAAAGGGGAAGCATTGATCAGCAGACTGATGAAGGAAGGAACTATAGTGTGAACAGAGAGAAGACTGAAGCACATTTTTTAAAGTTACGTTGCGCTGAGAGACTGTATGTGTGTGGCGGCGGCGGTGGCAAGCAAGAAGCCTCCGGCAATGCTAGAGCTGCTAACGTAGCACAAACACACACACTGTTTTTTCGGACAATCGCTATCGTTAATCCGGGCAGGCAGAGTGTCGTTACGCCGGGCAGACACACAGCTGACAACCTGCTAAACTAAACTAAATGTGCGGTGGAGACTTTTACTGGGAAAGTGGCTGCATGTCCGCGACACTACACGCAGCATCGTAGCTGCTAAGTTAACTCTCCCGGACGGGTGACCGGGGTTCACAGTTGTCTGTTGTGCTCAGACACTGCAGCTGGCGCGAGGCACAAATCTTGTCGGTTAACGGTTAAGAACATTTTTCTAAATGAGCACGCCTAGTCGACTTTAAGAGGACTGAGTTTGGTTCATTTAAAAAGGATTAGATGTGAAAACACCCTTAAGCTCACAACACCAGAGTCTGCTGGATGTTTCCACTTTCTGTTCTCACAAAGTGATGCTGTAAAGCAACAATGGATCGATCCAAGACATTCTGTCTTCTACCTAAATACAGCAATAACTAATGTGTGCATTTGTGTGTGTTGTGGTCCTCAGCATTTATCTGTAAATGAAAGTTGGCGGCCATTAGAGCTGCTGCCAATGGGGCACGGCATTTGAAAACCTTATGAAAGAGAAAGTATGAATACAAAGTCACAACTTAGTTCGCTTCCTGCTACATCTGAAATTAATCTAAATGTTTACAATGTCTTGGAACCGAAGCGATAAAACTCTGTCGGATATATACCAGCAGAAAACAAATTACATTCTTGCAAACAGGCACTTCTACTGAGTATTTAACTTGATATATTGCACCGAGATGCTGGTGAGACCCCGAGTTCCCCAGTCATGAATATTCAAATGAGATGTTCAATTTGTGTTTGGGAGATTATTGGAAAGCTACAGAAGCATGCGGGATTCTCCCTAAAGCCTGGTTGAAACCACGTTATGTACAAGACTGAATGACTTGCTGAAATTAAAGTGGGATCTCCTTCCTGCTCCATTAGAAAAAAAAAAAATCCAAGTCAGCCTGTTGGCATTTTAAGCCTTTGGCAAAATCCAATATGTCTGCTGAGTAAGACCTTCTGAATTCTGCTCAGCATGACAGAGCTTTACACAACTGCTGAAGTCTGAACTTTCTGAAGGGAAAAAATAAACCTGGGGACAAGAAAGTGAAGGGGAAGTTGAAGAGAGCAAAAATAACTTGACCTTTTTAAACATGTGTTATGTTTCTCTATACCATAATAAATCAAGTCATCTTTGCGAGGCAGCATCACTGACATCAGAAAAAAAAGTATAACGTTGATATTATTAAGAAAAGATCTTGTTAATTTCTTCATGTATTCCTGATTTTGGGAAATGTTACAGAGATGGTTACAGTAAGAGAAAATAAAGACACCTTAAGTCAGATTTAACACATCTTAGACACAAAATAGGACACTCATGATCGATCAGACTTGGGGGAAGAAAATGCAACTCTTCATTTCTTAAAACTCAAAAAACACTAATTAAAAAATGTAAGGTTCAAGGTACAAATTATCCATACCAAAAAATTCTCAAATCTTATGATCCATCACTGATTTAAAGACTATAATATAAATTAGGGCTGTCAATCGATTAAAATAATTAATTGCGATTAATCACACATTTTTTATCTGTTCAAAATGTACCTTAAAGGTCACCTATTATGCAAAATGCACTTTTCCATGTCCTTTAAACATCAATATCTGTCCCCAGTGTGTCTACAAGTCACCATAGTATCATAAAAGACCATCCTCTCTCTTTTTCTCCTGCTCCATTTGTCCGGAAATGGGTGTCGAAAAATGCTGCGCAGCTTTTCCTTCTCTTCTGACGTCGTTTGAGAATGCAAGCCACGTGAGGGTTTCCTGGTCGAACCAGAGCAGAACCTTCAGTAGCTGACCCCGCCCCACAGCGCGTCACTGTCTCTCCTCCTCAACCGAACTTGAGCAAAGTAGCTCCTACAGTTAGTCTGCAAGAACCAGCAGAACAGGCTTCATGTACTCCCATCATCTAAATATAACATGTTCTTTCACAAAGGCTTTATGTAATTACACTGTTTAAACAGATGATATTTATATATTATATATATTTGATGTCATGCATGTAGCAGAATACAGGTAGTAAATAGTGACTTGTAAGCAACACAACACATTTCTGTTTCACAGTCAAACTTTATTTGAGTTGACAGATGACAATATTAATTATTCACAGCATTTGTAATCATCTCACCTGTTAGTTAGTTATGATGACATGGTACAGGAGAAAGTCTTCAGCTCTGGTAAACTATGGTAAGCTAAGCTCCGGTGGTCTGTAGTCATGGTAACACAGAGACAGCTACTACTGTAAATAATATACCATTACTCTGATCTTCCATACATTTATCTTTTAGCAGAAATAATGAACTGACTACTGTTTCATATCTTCTATTTTCCACCCTGATGGTCGCTGTGTTTACACACCGTGTCATAGCGGTAGCATGTAGCTAACCCGTTAGCATGTAACTACATGCTAACGGGTTAGCTCTGTATCTCCATGTAAACAGAGCCATCTGCTCTCAGCTGTCTGCTCTCCTCCGGGATGATTCTGTCGGTCATTTCTCACAGATGGATCTGTAAAGTCAAACGTAAAACAGAGTGTATGTTTACGGTTTACAGAGTTGATGCATGAGGTAAACACTGAGCTAACTAACAGAGCTATAAATAGTATTATTTACCTGAGAGAAACGTCAGGAAAACCTGGAATCTGGACCGCAGATGTTGATCATGTGTCGCCGATTTCTGATCAGATTCCTCCGGTAACGTGCGCTGGGTGAAGTTTCTGGTTTATAAACTTTAAAGTGGTTTATAAACTTTATTCTAGCTCCTCTCTCTCCAGAGCTTCTCCGGGAGGGAGGGGGAGATAGTGACGCTGTGTTGTTGAGGACGTTTGATTGACAGAAAACGCTGACCAATCAGAGCAGAGTGGGAGGAGACAGGCTGTGAATCAGAGGTTTTCAGACAGAGGCTGAATTAGGCTCTGAGGCAGGCAGACTCAGGCTGCAGTATGAGAAGAATAAAGGTTTTTTTGAACATTGCAGCATGTAAACATGTTCTAGTGCAACATTAAAATACATCTATGAACCTGGAAATGAGCATAATATGTGACCTTTAAAGGGAGATTTGTCTAATATGTAATACTCTTATCAACATGGGAGTGGACAAATATGCTTGTTTCATGCAAATGTATGTCTATATTTATTATTGTAAATCAATTAACAACACAAAACAATGACAGATATTGTCCAGAAACCCTCACAGGTACTGCATTTAGCATAATAAATATGCGCTAAAACTGCACAGCCCATCACATTTACTCATTAACCCTTTCAGGAGGATAGATCGGGAGAAATCAGGAGCTGTCATGTTTTGTAGAATCAAAGCTAAGACAGTGACGGGGCAACAAGTGGTGTGATCATTTAGTTCATGACTTATTGCTACAACTGCTGCATTAATGAACTGTAAAGCCAAACAGTGACTCGCAAAAACATGCATCTTCACGTAGCACACGTCAATCTGCATTCACGTGAACGATGTCAAATCTAGTTCAGAGTGTGTAGCTTCCAGAGGGTCAAGCCTGAAACTATCATGACAAATGTGGGTTTTCTCATCTGGAAATTTCACACGTGAAAATCGTGATATTCACACACATGAAAGCTTTCCCCCGCACATGCACACTGCAGCACAGACTGAGATGTGAGTGGTAAAAAACCTGTGCTTGTGACTCACCAGCACCCCAGACCTGCTGCCTTTCACCATGAGAGACCATTAAAAAGGCAACAGCAGCCGTCCCCTGCACCCTGGAAAGACTCATGATTTATTACGTATTACGAGTGGCTGGTCTGCATGCTTATTTAGTGTTTGTACATTTCCATCAAAGTCCGTACATGCCAGTCACTGAGAGGTCTACCCCCTCCCCCCTCACACCCCTGCAGATATCACTTCACACAGAGCCCTGCTGAAGGGTCACACACATCTATCTCACTCGCAGCCATTTGGTGACTCACTGCACTCTGGCCAAAGAAAAAGGGTCTGGTGCATTTATTATCAGTCGTACAGTACGCCTACACTCTGACTGAGGAGCAGGACTGAGGGCAAGACAGCCGGAGAGATAGGAGATGAAGGAGAAAAGACAGGATGAAAAGAGATCCGTGGTGAATAAAGCTCACGTGTTAAAGAAACTTTTAGCCCGTGTTACCTTGAATTATTGAAGAAAACTTTGTTTTTCTTGCATGATGCCTCCACAGTGAACGGAGAATAAAAAAAACTGAGAAAATTCTTGATGAATTACTAATTAAAACCCTTCCACTTAAACAGTACTCGCACGGACGAGTAGCGCTCCTGCGGAAGCGTGAGACTGTTTATGCAGAAGTAGTGAGCTGTGCTCGAAGAACATTTTACTCCTTGGCGTACCGGGACTTTTTCTCGCGCACCGTCACTTCTCACAAGCTGCCGGTACTGTCCTCTGCCATCTCAGGTTCTCTGGGAGATCATAATGGCGATTCATAACGGCGCAGCGCCAGCGTATTGGCGCCGCGCCGCCTCATAAGTCGTACGAACATAAAAACTATGGGAGGAGCACCTGGACGAGCCAAGGCACGGTAGGGAGAGGGGAGGTGAGAACGAGGATGCTGTAATTTATCAATACAATGTTCACGTCTTTTCGTAATAGAATTAGTGAACTATTCGTCATAACCTTTTTTTTTTTATTTGTGAATAAATATGATTAATGAAACATTAACATAAACATTTTCTTTTAGAGCAAACATCTCCAGAAGAATGAAATGTTCCAATGAAGGCTGTGATGTGTGTAAATAATAAAATAATCATTTGATTCGTAATAATAATGATCCAAAATGATGTAATAGTATCTTTTATTCACTGTAGAAACCCAGAATGTGTCTCTGTATAATATATGTAGGAGCATCCTGACTGGGACACTGCTCCTAAAACCTGAATGATACCCTACTATACTGTAGGCTACAGAGAACACAGGAAAGCACTATTAACACTAAACACACCACCTTAACACTATAATGTTCCAGTAGGAATATAATTGGAGTATTATAGACCTACTATAGAAGATGCATAGCCCAGATATAATAATATAGCATTAAAACCACAGCTGATTATGACTGACACAGTAAAACCTGCTTAAAGGGGACATATCGTGCTCATCTTCAGGTTCATACTTGTATTTTGTGTTTCTACTAGAACATGTTTATATGCTTTAATGTTCAAACAACACATTATTTTTCTCATAATGTCTGTCTGAATATACCTGTATACACCCTCTATCAGAAACGCTCCGTTTCAGTGCATTTCGACGGAATGGTAACAGAATTGCGTTGCTAGGAAACAGCTTGGGTCCATGTTTACTTCCTGTCAGCTGATGTCATTCACATACACTGCAACAGGAAATAAACTGGGACACATTTAGAATGTTTACGTTTAAAACTGTGAAATGGTCTAAATATTGTAGATTTGTGACATCACAAATGGACAGAAATCCTAACAGCTTGTTTCAAACGCACAGTTTCTGAATATGGGCTGTGTGTATTTATCTGTGGATTGAGTGTTTTGATACTTTCACAGTATTCATATAGCAATTAAACCTGCTTTATAATATTAAAGACATGAAAATCTTACTTTTTACAATATGGGACCTTTAAAGAAATATGGAATAAATAGGAATAAGTTGAAAGAGATTGCTGATAGCGGCCAATACACACGGCAACATGTGAATAAAAGAGTACTGGCTCTTATTTTTTACCACTTCATGCACTGGTAGTGAGCATACGACTGGATAAATGAGACCTGGATTATAGTGCACGAGTTTTGTGTGACTTTGTAAGCGGATGTTTTGATATAGTTTTGCTGTTGTTAATCAGGGGCCCCTTTTACTTCAATTTATCAAAACTTTTCTCCGTTTTGGGATTCTCCGTTCACTGTGGAGGCATGTGAGAAAAACAAAGTTTTCTTCTTTCACGAATTCAAGGTAACACGGGGTGAGTAACCGATATACAAACGATCATTTCGAGGGTGAACTATCCCTTTAAGTTACAGTGAGAGTAGAAAAAAGTGAAGGTGAACAGCTCTCTGTAAGCTGCACCAGCGTCGGTTCAGCTGAGGTAAAAGCTCTTTCCTGAGAGCTGGAGAAGAAGAAGAAAGAAGAAGAGCAGGGTCGGAGGCAACTCGCAGAGAAGATGCGTGCAGAGGCATCGCAGCGAATGGAAAAGCTCATTTGCCAAACTGAAGCGATGTCCTGGAGATAGAGCATTACACTGAACAACGCTTCTGTGCATGTTGTAGCAGGAAGGGCCGACCTGGCACAATGCTGCCGTTATGTCCAACACTGTAATGCATGACATCATCCACCGACACACAGAGACATAAATCAGAAGGAGAGCAGGGCAACATGTAGGAGGCAGACAGATTGTGTGATGAGGTGTTTGTTATGTATGTATGTCATTAGAAAAATCAGCAGACTATTGAAGAATATGCAATCAATATCTCATTTTAAAATATGTTCATGGATGAGGGGCACCGTGATTAGCTGCTAACAAAAAACATTTCATATAACACTGGCAGCTGCTCCATGTGTTTCTGCTGGTACTTTGTGTTTTAATGACGAGAGCAGTGAACCTGATCAAGGATGCTGTCCACCGGCGTGCACGTTTACCAGAGATTACAAGAACAGAGGCCGCCGCATGTCAAATAATATTACGTTAAATAAATGTATATTACGATTAGACTGACCGAGATCAGTCACTGCTACTTAGTTGTTTGGTTTGTCTGTTCAGGAAACTTATCAGCAAGACCTTCAAGCCATCATCATACCGTGCTAGAGTCCTACAGGGCTAACGGTGTTAACGGTGTTAACCTGAGAGTGAACCGGAAGGAGGCAGTATGAGCGCAGTGAAGAGCAGCGGCCGTGCCAGCTAGCCAGTGGAGCACAACAGAGATACTCACATGCAATAACATGCACTAAAAGCATGTGCGGCTGGCAACAAAGCACAGAGAAACTCCTCTATATCTTTTCATAGCTGCTATATTAATGCTCTGGATATCATATAGAGAACCTTTAATGGAGCTCCAGATTTAAGTTAAACATCTCTGCTCAACTATTTGATCTAGATAGACAACCTGATCTAGATATGCAGCAGAAAGAGTTCACTGAGCTGCCTCCACTTTGAGACCTTCTCCTGGCTGCTACACACACACACACACACACACACACACACACACACACACACACACACACACACACACACACACACACACACACACACACGACCGATCTCTGGCCCTTGTTCGTCACATCAAAGAAAACCCTGAAAGGAAAATGTCCTTTCACTTATTTTTAATTAGATTCTTTCCCAATCATCATTGAAATATCAGTGGCAAAGTGCAGCTGCTTTGAACAGAGGGGCCCTTCTGTAGTGCAGTGGATGGTGCACGTCCAAGTGTAATCGTATATCAAAGGTGCACTGTGTTAGGAGTAAGACAGGTGAGCTTTAGTCTTACTCGGTGGACTCAGACTTACAGGGATGCTCCATGTTTCCTTGAATAACAAGTAATATGCAACTTTGTGATGTTGTGATGTCATACGTCTGGGGCCAGACTTACAATCAGAACACAACGGCAACATACGACACACATCATGACAGACACTATTGTTATCTCTGACGTGGACGATACAGTATTGTATTGTTGTTTGGTGTGGTTTTAGGAATTAAATAAAATATTATTATTATTTTTCTTAATACCCATGAACTCAGAAAATGGATCCCATGATCGTCTTTCACTATTTTTATATTATTCACTTCATCTATTTCTGGACGATTATGGCCAAAATGTTAATCAAGATCATTTTGATCTATCGATCAATATTGTAATTTTTTGGGGCAACTTATTTTTCTTGCACTTTCACATTTAAATAGACAGAGCACTGCTTTCACCTTCTATGTTGTGTTACTTTCCTGCTAATGTACAAAGAAGACTGGTCCTGGTTCACAGTGCATCTCCTGGAAGCAAAATACAATTGTATCAAAACTTTCTACCCAAAATGAAATCGACAGAGCACTGCTTTCACTTTGTGCTATATTACTACTAATTAACAAATCTTTGCATCAAAATAAGACTTCAAATCAACAAGTCAACAATGGAAAAATAATTATTCAATTAAACAAACCCCTTTTTATTAACTGTGAATTACACTGCAGAGATGTTGCCATCACATCCAGGCAGCTGCAGGCCACCACACAACTAATGGTTACCACAGATAAAACATGTGCGATTAATTTGAGATTAAATATTTTAATGGATTGACAGCCCTAATCAGAACACAAAGTACCTCCCTCACTCATTTATTCACTACTGTACACGGTATAATAAACAGTCAATGATGAGCAATATATTGAGATTTCAGACACCTATTAATCGCTATTTTGCCTCATTGCTGACAGGCATAGATACGTTCAATGGTAATTTGCATTATGGGATTGTTATCAGAAAGTAATGTAAATGCTACGGTGACCATTTATTTTATTGTGGAGTTTTTGAGAGCACTACAGTATAAAATACAGGACAGTAAACATAAATATAAAATACAATATAACTATAAAATAAATAGGGAGTGATTTCAGACACAGACAGGTCTCTGTGGTTGCTGAATCACTTGCTATTATTCACATAAAAAACAAAAACTGACTGAAGGCTACTTTGTGAATGAACAGAGCCATTCTTAAACCAGTCAAAACAAATTGCAACCTGGCCTAAATCCCTTTCACCATCGCTCATTATCCCGACTAATGATTTAATCCTCAAATGTGTCCAGAACAACCAGACTTCAGCCCCGACAAGCTGCTGTAAATGTGGATTTCCAGCACTAGTGTTGACAGTGTATACAGCAGCCTCGGTTCAGGGTTACCGAGGTTTATCCATGTGGGCTGAATGTTAGACGCAGTCAAAGTGGTCTGTTAAACAAACAAAGAGTCTCTGTTGGGGCTGGCTCTTTGCATTAAAACCAGACTTGAGTGACTTGAGTAAATTTTGTTAAGAGTATTTTAACGGTGTTCTTTCAAGACATGCACATGATGAAGTGCAGGGTTGTTGGAAACATGAAGAGTGACTATGACGCTCTCTCTTCTCCCCCAAGAACCCAAGCTGGGTTGAAAAGGTCACGAGTTGCAGGAAGATTAACGTTGTCCCGTCTTGACTTTAGTTTTTTACATTTTATTTGAGATATGAAAACACTGCTTACATTCACATTTATATTTACACACACACACACACACACACGCTTTCACTCGTTCACACTCCTTTATCTTCTCTGTCTTGAGGCCACACACACACACTTTGTATTGTGATACACACTCAGTCCCTTCATTCTCCACCGCTGTCATATCATCTATTTGTCCTGCTCAGCTCCATCTCTCCTTCCCTCCCTCTGTTTCTCTGCTCTTTCTTTCCATTTGCTGAACTGTGTTCCAATTAGTTTGGCCCCACAAGGCAGCAGTGTACTAGTGAGGACACTTTATAAGGACATCTCCACATGACACACACACACACACACGCACACACGCACTGTTTCATTAACCTTTAGTAATACTGACCACCTTATTGTTGAGCACAATGAGTACATATTAGGGGTGTCATGATTCTCCAAATCCACGATTTGATTTGTCTTTTGATTCTAAGGTCATGATTCAATTTTATTTTTGATTTAAACATGTCATTGTTAGACTATGGAGTCTTGATTCATAAAGATCAACAGCTCATTGGTTTCATACCTGACAACTCTCATTTACACTTTTCTTCTGTGTCGTTTTTGAAGTGCTGTTTTTTTTTTTTTTTACTTTGGACTAGAGATGTTAATAATTAACCATTTAACCGTTAACCGACATTAAGAATTTTAACCGATTAACGCTATCGGTTAAAATGGTTAAAGGAAATATTAATAATTAATTAATAAGCTGAGCAAAACTCAGAGGAGCGGCTCGTCACTTTAAGGAGAAAAGCTGGTCCACCTTAAAAGCCCACCTTAAGAGAGTCTGAGCCGGAGTTACAGACACAGGAAGTTGGCTCCCGTCTTGAGCGGAGGAGTTGTAGCCTCGTAGCATTTATTCACCGACAAATAAACTGTCCACACACTGCTACACCTACGTTCACAGCTAGAACGCCACCAACAACCCCACATTCACCACCACACACACACACGGCCTGTCGGACGCTCACTAAAGTTACGCCGCGCTAACAGAGCATATGTGTGTGGCGGCGGCGGGCACGAAGCCTCCAGCAGCGCTAGAGCAACATAGCACAAACACACACACTGTTTGTCGGACACTCGCTAAAGTGATGCCGGGCAGACACACAGCTGACAACCTGCTCAACTAAACTAAATGGTGGAGAGTTACTGTGAAAGTGGCTGCATGTCCGCGACACTACACGCAGTGTCATGGCTGCTACAGTAACTCTCCCGGACAGGTGAACTGGGTTCTCAGTTGTCTGTAGTGCTTATACACCGCAGCTTGCGCGAGGCACAAATCTTGTCGGTTAACGGTTAATGATCGGTTAACGAGGGTCGGTTATCGGTTAAGAAAATTTTGCAAAATTAGCATCCCTACTTCGGACACACGCAATAAGGCGGCGGCGAAGAGAAAAAAAATAAAATCGCAGATCCCGCTTTTGATTTCGAGGGTCGAAACCGGAAGCTAATTTCAATCGATTTCAGATTAAGAATCAAAATCGTGACAACCCAAGTACATATTGTAGAATTAACATTAACTGAATATTTCTGCTTCACTGCCATCACCACAATTTCTATTATCATTAAAGAGCAGTAGTTTTACTTTTCTATTGATGTGTACTGTTTAAACCTATTTAACATATTTGATTGAATAAAGGTTAATAAATCTTTGATTAGAATTACTATATGACACTGCTTTTGCTGCAAAACACTACACCATACTACTATCGTACAATATGCAATAGTTACAGCTATTATCATGCTGCACTATGTAGACAATTTAGGAAAAAAAAGAAACATTCTCAGAAAGAGCCTGCTCTATTTTCAGATTGACAGAAATAGGACATAAGCCTGGTTTAGTTGTTACAGATTACATAACTATGTTTCTATTAGCCTGGAAAACATTGTGCTGTTGTGATATTAACGTGACTCATATGTCAAATCTGACAATCTATGACAGGATAGGAGTCATTGTTTTAGGTTTCCTCAGCAGAGTATGAGGTAGGCCTACATTGTCACAACAACCACAACACATTTTGATCATTCCGTCGAAAAACAACAACAAAAAAACAAAAATGGTGACTACTGTTGTCATATTGTTGTTGCGAGTTCATTCAGTAGTTAATAACAACAGGAAGTTCTAAACACCACCAGCGTCGGCTGGACTTTATTTTATTTTGCACTATAGACGCTTCATGTCCAGGTCAGTTCACACACCTGTGAACATATAAACGAGAAACTCTGCGCCTACCCGATGTCATCACAACGACTATAACATCAAGCACCGGGCAGTTTAACCATTATAGTGTGAAATAAAGTTTTACTGCCGATCGTTATTGGCAGATATTCAGTAAAAACATAACTTTGGCAGCACTGGTGCTAACAGCTAACGTAGCGAGATACTATTGAGTTACATTATGATGTGTTCAGGCTTTATTCAGTTCAAACGTTAGTATTGGGCGAAGGTACATTTTATCATGATGTGTTTAAATGTAATATTGTATAAGGTAGCTTTTTTTCTCCTGTGTAACAAGCGTGTAGGAGAACTACAGTGGCTGACGTGAAAATGCGAATGGCCCTATCTAGAGATGTTGTAAGAGTAGCATAGGTCATTTGGAGCAGAGCCAGAGTGTGCGTGTATGTGAGAAGTGAGTGGTGAAGATAGAGAGAGAGAGAGAGAGCGGCAGCGAATGTGTGTGAGGAACGAGCGAGCAGCGGAGCAGAAGACAGAGTTAGTTCATATCTACACGTCACCACAAATGAGATCACAAGTTAATTGGAATTTTTTGTTACAAGCCTTCTCACTCTCTTTCCTTTGGCTTCAGTACAGTCAGTTTGATAACAGTTATTATTGTTGGTGGGGGGGGGATTTCTGTCATCACTATGCTGTCATCAACTGTCTCTTTAAATGCATAAATGAGGACAGAGAGGTCATTCAGGTTTATGTCCACAGCCCTTCCTAGTGCTCCAGACCTCGCCTTCAATCGCCCCAAAAGCACATTAATCACCATTCAACCTCCACATGTTTAATGTTGTCCTGCTTTGGCCTCCTGTGACTGGAACATTTTTCAAATGCAAAGTAGTAATTAGTCTGAGCAGTGCTTACAAAACATTAAAAAAAGCTGGTAGTTCGCCATCTTTGTTTGTGTTTCTGGGGCATGCTCATTACACCAAGCAACAATGGGCATGAGCTAAATGAGGAGATGATGTCATCGTTTCCCAAACGCTCCGTTTTTACACGTCCAGACGGATATAAAGTAATCAGAGTTTTTAAAAATCTGCACCTGAGAAGGCATTTTCGAAACCCAACAGACTCAAAACTATGTTTGCGTGTGGACGAGAGGCCAAAACGTAGAAAGAAATATCATTTTTTTAAATGATCTGTTTACATGTAGACAGGGCCTAAAGTAACGGAAACCCAACAACTCTTATTTTCAGGTGATTATACACTAAAGAAAACAGACTTAATAATATTATATTCCATTTCTGCCAATAGATCCCCCTAAATGTTACACACTAGTCCTTTAATGTTTAAATAATGCTGCCTGGATTAAAACTGAAGCAGAAAACCCATCCAAACTGAGGTCTAACAGCACATCAGGAGGTGTGAAAGAGCCTATTTAGCACCTCGGATGTTGTGTGACAGACAGCAGCGTCTATCCTAGCGCAGAATTTCAATAGCTATTCAATTGTGCTTCTCTCTCAGGTCCAATCAAGCAGGCTGAAAGGCTGCAGAGAGGCTGCACTTAAGCCAATCCACATGTTTGATGAGTGGTACACACAATGCCTTTTTGCTCTCTCTCTCGCACGTTCACTGACACCTTCCATTTTGCTCCCTCATCTTCCTGAATAGTACCAATTACTGAGCAGTGGAGGGAGAGGAGAGAGATGAGGACACTCGTGGTGAGGAGGATGAAAAGACACATCGCAGCACGAGGACTGAATCATTTGTATGGTCATTTGCATGTCGCTCATGCCTCTGTGTCCGTCTTTGCTGTTGGCCGTTGAATAAGTTTCCTACGGGCTTGGAGTTATTGGTCAAAATCAGCTGCCTCCCAGTTTAGAGCAGCTGTGATTCTAACAGACTGTGATGCCTCAAAGGCACATTTCAGCAAACATTTCTCATTTCCATATGTCTTGCAGTGAGGTCCAGCTATATGTCTGGCCATGCATGCTTGAATAAACATGTAGCTGGAGCTCTAAACTAGCTCTGCCACCTGTGTCCATACATGTAGGGATGCACCGATACCGGTACCAGGATCGGGTATCGGGTCCGATACTGTGCTCATGTACTCGTACTCGCAAAACGGCTCCGATACAACGGCACCGATACCACTTTACAGCAGCGTGACGTTAACCTCTCGTCACCATCTTTCGGGTCCTCACGCTCCACCTCCAGACGGTGCGGGCGAGACGGGCCGGTGCGACCCCGCTGTGCCGGGATCCCACCTCAGCT
The DNA here is from genome assembly GCF_043250625.1 of Sebastes fasciatus. Taxonomy (NCBI): domain Eukaryota; kingdom Metazoa; phylum Chordata; class Actinopteri; order Perciformes; family Sebastidae; genus Sebastes; species Sebastes fasciatus. Next base: position 3,388,844 of record NC_133797.1, on the reverse strand, counting down.
GCACACGGCGGCCCTCACTTTCATTGCGCCACGGGGTTTTTCTTGCACCCTCTGACTCGCGCGTGCGTTAGACTCCTTGGTCCGTGTTACAAGACGGGTCGGGTGGGTTGCCGACAACGCCACAGACCCCTGGTGCCTTTTACGTGGGCCGCGGCACGACGCGGTTGGGGCGCACTGAGGACTGTCCGTCCCGGTTGATAGTCGCACCGGGAGCAGGGAGCCCGTCACAGTGCGGTGAGGTCTGGGCGGGGAGCGCTGTAAAGCTGCGGCCGCGAGCCACCTTAGCCCCGAGCCTTTCCAAGCCGACCTAGTGCCGGTTGCGGCACACCGCCTCGTATGCGGGACTCCCCAGCCTGCCGTGTGTCGCTCACACCCTCCAGCTGGCTGTCAACGAGGGTCTTTTGGCACAGAGAAGTACTCATATCGGCGAGTACCTAAATGTAAGTACTTGTACTCATACTCGGTCTGAAAAAAATGGTATTGGTGCATCCCTACATACATGCATTTTTGCATGGTTGTTGGAGATGACATCATATTGCTGAAAGGTGAAACCCCATTGTGACATCATCACTGAAGGAAACTATAGGCGTCGCTGCTTTCCCCTGGTGTTCAGATGTAATATTAAATCCCACTAATCCTGTCTCTCAGCACAGTCATTTGTCCTGATAAAACTTTAACAGTGAGGCAACAACAATGAGCATGGCTTCGGTCTCAGCCAGGAGCAAGCCCCAAGCACAAAGCACTGAAAGAATCTACGCCTGCACAATCTAATCTAACTACAGTATGAAGCAAGAAATCTCTGTCTGCCTGTCTGTACATGTGTGTGTGTCCTTCACATATCTCCATCCGATCGACTTCACATTCGGTGGGTGTATTGCTGGGGATTCAAGGACGTGCAGTGTTTGAAGTTGGTGCAATTTGGACACGCGATACGTTCAATATTAATAAACGTTAAATAAACAAGCAATAGCGCTCTGTGTTACAGTGAGGGCGGGTCTTCGAAGGCTCTGCAGACTGAACATTGACTGTATAAGAAGTGGACGTGGTACCCACTGGTTTGTGCACTGCCGTTTTGAAGCCTTGACTTCTGCATTTTGGCAAATTTGTCAAATTTATGGTCTATTTTAATCTAAATGGGACCATAACTAACAAAATGAAGATTTGAAACTAGCGATAAACTCATGATTACGATGTTTACTGAGGTAATAAATCAAGTGAGAAGTAGGATCATTTTCTCATAGACTTCTATAAAATCAGACATCTTTTTACAACCAGAGGAGTCGCCCCCTGCTGGCTATTAGAGAGAATGCAAGTTTAAGGCACTTCAGCATTGGCTTCACTTCTCAGACCTGGAGATTGACCGCTGGGACTGAGTCGAGCATGCCGCCCACAGCAGGCATTTGCATCGATACATCTGAACTCTTCTTCACTTCCCTGGAGTCAACGAGCGATGAGCGGTTCTCGACAAGCACTTCCTTGGGGCCAAGCAATCGGCCCGCTCTGAATGGGCAAGGTGTTCAGGAGTTATGGCAGTTTGTGGTAAATAGGACATACCCACAAAAATGATGGTGCAACCAGACCTTAAAAGAGACCAATGTAAAACTGTGGACAGGACACCCTAAATGGCACAAAATGCCAATTTATCTTTTATTCTTTGTACTGTGAATTTTGAAATTCAATTTATTTTTATATAGCATCAAATCTCGGGACGCTTTTCATATAGAGCAGGTGTAGACTGTACTCTATACTGTAATTTAGAGACCCAACAAGAGATCCCCCATGAGCATGCACTATGTGCGACATTGGCAAGAAAAAACTTCCCTTTAATGGGTAGAAACCTTGAGCAGCTTAAACTTCTTTGGAGCATTTAAAGCTATTTATGTGTATGACATCCTCTCAGTATACAGTATATGGAACATGCCAGTGGGCTTAGGGAAAAGTGCACTAATGTGCACGTGCAGTGAGAAGCACAACATGGAAGACAACCAGGAAGAGAAAACTTCTTTTGGCGTATGCACTGGGTGAGCAACTTGTATTGGAATGAATGGACACCATCTTGGAACATGATATGCAGTTCTCTTAATAAATCCATGGTTATGAGCCAAAAGTAAATTGGTTTATAAATTTAAAAGAAATCAAATCAAATGCACCAGATTTTGAGCTATATCCTGTTAACCAACAAACACACTGAACAAAAGGATAACCTCCTCTATGCAGACAGTTTAAGGACCAATGTGTAATATATTTTCTGCCAGATGCACTTCCTGTTTTAGAGCCATGTGTGTGAAGCTTTCAGCTGAGCAGCAGAAACTCTGGCTGTCAGTCGCAGCAGAACACAAAGACCGGGGGGGTGGTGGGGGGTTATCATTCAACACCTCGTTAGACACAAATGGAAACACAATTCCGGAAAAAAATAATCCCCCATTGTTGTGCTTCCATACAGAGGTTAATTGGCATTCCTTGGCATGTTGTAAACCAGAGGAGAGAAGCCGAGGGTTCTATAGGTGTGTGTTTAATTGTCAATATACTGTATATGTGTTTCAATCTATCAAATACCTTAAGTCAATCTGTATCACCTACTAGTAAAAAATACAAATGAGACACAAACAGAAAATAGACATTTTTTATCTGTTCAAAATGTACCTTAAATGGGAGATTTGTCAAGTATTTAATACTCTCATCAACATGGGAGTGGGCAAATATGCTGCTTTATGCAAATGTATTTATATATTTATTATTGGAAATCAATTAACAACACAAAACAATGACAGATATTGTCCAGAAACCCTCACAGGTACTGCATTTAGCATAAAACATATGCTCAAATCATAACATGGTAAACTGCAGCCCAACAGACAACAACAGCTGTCAGTGTGTCAGTGTGCTGACTTGATTATGACTTGCCCCAAACTGCATGTGATTATCATAAAGTGTGCATGTCTGTAAAGGGGAGACTTGTGGGTACCCATAGAACCCATTTACATTCACATATCTGGAGGTCAGAGGTCAAGGGACCCCTTTGAAAATGGCCGTCGCAGTTCTTTCGTCGCCATAATTTAGCGTAACTTTGGAGCGTTATTTAGCCTCCTTCGTGACAAGCCAGTATGACATGGGTGGTACCGATGGATTCTTTATATTCTAGTTTCATATGTATCTTCACTCTAGTATTAAACCTGAGGCCGCTACAACCTAAAAATCACAAGTTGCGTTAATGTGTTAAAGAAATGAGTATTATTGCATTAACTTTGACAGCCCTAGTTTGTTTATATGTACTACAAACCATTCTGCAGCCAGTTTTTGATATAAGTTCAAGGTTTTTAGTCAATTTGAGTTTGGGAATTGCAGTTAAATTTTTTTTTTTTTAAATAAATTCTTTGGCTTTCTATTTATTTTTGTTTATGTGATATCGCAATCACTGCAAATTCTGTTTAGAGTAATTTCATTTCCGGTGAAAAAGTCAGTCAGATTCAGGTCATTTAAATGAAGTAGGTCATACGTATTGACAGCACCGGCAGCTAGCATATGAGTATGCAGTAATTGCACAATACCTCCATCTAATCTCACACGCAGGTAGGGCAGTTCTATCAGAGCTACTAAAGCATCTTCATCAATGTTTCAGCAACAGACAGATCAGCATGTTCACAGCAGCGACAGAAATGACCAACATGTTAGAAGCAAACGCTGACACCGCTGTTAGAGAGCTCAGAAACGACACACACGGTGGGCCACGTCCAGTAACGATGATGAGATGTCAGGCTTTTGAGGCTCGAGACTCGAGGCTTCCATTAACGTTCATGTTAATAATTTGGAGATGACTGCTTTGGGAAAATAGCTACTAAGAGGAGAGTGAGAGAGGAGAGGGACCGAGAGGGGAGACGGGGGGTGAGAGAAGTGGAAACCTGCAGCAGTGACAGCTTTGAAGAGAGAATGAGGAAGTGAGAAAGGTCCTGAGAGAGAGAAGATAGTGTGTGAGAAGACACGTTACATCCAAGAAACAAATGAGGGACAGTGTAATTTCAGGGGCATAATTACTACCGGGGAGTGTGGGGGGGGGCATGTCCCCTCTCACTTTTATAGTTTTGTGTTCTCTGAACAGTGTCGAGAAGAGAAGAGTTGACAAAAAAGATTCAGGTGATAATTATTAGGGGGAAACACTTTGGGTTTCACGCGTTGACAGGAAAAGCAGAGCTAGACATCACGGCTAAAGCTGCATACTAACTCTGTCATGGACAGGAAACGTTACCGTATCGTGGTTACGTGCGGTCGAGCCGGCCGTCGCTCTCATCTCCGTGGTGAAATGGGCCGACGCTACAACTGCACAGCACCCATATACTGACATTTATGTTAAATGCATTCAAACGGCCCTGATGGAGCTGACCATGGATGATAAAGAGAACGGAGCTGACGGGAGAGCTGGAGACGGACTTGGAGAAGTTAGAGGAAGTATACACGTGGGACTATGTACGGTTTTCAAAATAAGGTGTTAACAAAGGGAACTATATATACAAAATACATATATGGAAATAAGATTGATTGGATTATATTTACCAGAAGTATAAAACAGTACAAGTCCCTTATAAATTAACAAGGCAAAAGTGAGCATTGCTCACGTACCCCCGCTCACTGCTTGACCCCTACTAAAGTAGGGCCAAAGGTTTTGCCCTTTTGGAACTGATGGAACTAGACCACACCGTCAACCATCAGACCAAATTTGAAGTCCCTAAGTTAAATAGTTTCCGCTATTGCTGCTCCGGAAACGAAAGTGTGACACGCGAACAGACAGAAGGACGGACGGACACGCGGAGCGCTATATACCCCAGATTACGTTGTCGCGGGAGTATAAAAAGAAAATACCACTAATTTGTGAGGGAAATGTCATTATTCTTTGATTTTTGGGTTGCTGGAAAAAAATGTGATAAATAATTCCTGACAATGACTGATATATTTGACTTCAGGACATCTCTGACTACATACATGATGAAAATCAAAAATGTTTACTATATCAATTTAGATATTTTCCAAAGTCCCTAGAAGTGTATGATTCAACTTTTTCCCATGGTCTAGTGTTAAAAGAGTTAACAAAAATTGCAATAAAACGTAATATCGAATCGCAATACTTAAAAAAAAAAAGAATTAGCACCCAAGTATCGTGATAGTATTGAATCAGGAAATAGGCGTATCATCCCAGCCATATTAAATCATACATTGTTAATAAAAAATATGTATTAGTTTATAGCCGCTTTAACTTAATAGGTGATGATAAGTCATAGTTGTGTTTTAAGTTGCTTTGCTGGCCACAAAAAAAAAAAAAAAAAACATCCTCTCCTGTCTAGTTTTCTTGATCACTCTCTTTTCTTCATCCCTCCATCATCTTCCTATCCATCTTCCCACCCATTCATCCTGTGCTTCCTCATTTTGTCCTCCACGTCCTCAAGGTATGCCTGAGACAGATCCCCCACAGGTCCCCTCTCAGCCTCCGACACATCCCAGACCCGACAACCTCCTCTTCCTCATCGTCTTTCTTACATCTATCCATCCTCAGCATCTAAAAATCCCTTACATCACAGAACCTTTAATCACATACTGTTGTGACATGTCAACCTATAGTGGTATCTAGCCATGCAGATAGTTTCTGTTTTATGTGCTGAGGGTTTGAGGTATCTGTCTCAGAGATTTCTGTCACCACGAACAATAAGGAGGAGTTGAATGGAATTTCCATTGTGGTGCTCACTGCATTGAAACATTACATTTGAGAAATTCAAACGCAACTTATCTTTTTTAGAAACAATTTCCCAGTTACTGGAAGTACTTTCTACAGAAGAAACAGTTCCTCTGAAAACTGTTCATTATCCACAGTAACCGGGACACTGTCGCTGGAAATGTATCAGTAACAGATACAGAATTCATGGCAAAAAGAAGCTACCATCTATCTCAGGAGACATGAGAGACATGTGGAACATTCAGCAGCAACTAAGTTTGCGGTGGCGGCCGTGATGGGGGGTATAACTGGGAATGGAGGGGGTTCCTGAGGGGCTCCTATGAGAGGGGTTGACTCAGGCGTGTGGGCCGGCTTCGGCAGCTGCTGTGTTTCGGTCCCCTGGCAGGTCACATGGTGCAGATGACGAGATGTTTGGTGGTGGTGGTGGGGGGGAGTTAAAAGGCGGGGGTCTATTTTTGAGCACTGCCATTCTGAAGCATGAACCCCCGCCACCACCACCACCACCCCCACCTCCTCCTCGCCATCTCTCCTCTCTCTGCCTCCTCCATCCCTCCCTCTTTTCTCCCCTAGCATCCCATTTCCCTGTGTAATTAGGCTTCTAATTAAGGCTGTAGATGTTTAGAGGATGAATGCCCACTGTTGGCTAAGCCTCTCTCTCTCTCTCTCTCTGCATGGAGCCTGCGAGCTGCACCGTAAGTCTTCAACACAAAGACCCAGATCTGGCTTCTCTGACAAATTCTGCTTTTGTGTATTTAATATTGAGCTGCGGTTCGGTATATTCAGCCTGCCCATGAAATGATAATGTCGTAAAATGCAAATATATGTGCTGCGTGCACCAAAAAGAGAGAGGAATACAGTATATTTCCCCACTACCAAAGGATTACATGGAGGAGGCACAACTAGAAGCAGGCAGCGGTGGTATTAAAATAGCACAATGAAAAGAGTATGGAGGTCGCGGTGGTGGATGGATGCTTTGGTTTGCCTTCTAGTCCAGCAGCCTCCATCAAGTCCCAAATAATTCTCAAGTACATCATTGTCAGAGGAAATTTAAAAGGTGCTGAATGCAAGATTGGGAGCGTTTCTATTGCCTCCGCACGGCTCTCAACTGAGCCCGTGGCTTGCAGCTAACGCCAAAGAACTTATATTGTTAAGAAGTGATTGACCGTTCCATTGCAACTTCAGCGCCCAGTAGCAGAGTTATGTCTCCTCCATTCTGGACTGAAATCGACTACCAGACACCAGAAAAATATCCGCCTACAAAGTTCCGTACAACAGTAAAACAATATTATTTCTATTCTATTGTAATCTATTTAATGCCTATACTGTAATGGCCTGTGTTGAACTATGAACATATTCTAAATATACATACTATTATAACTATTTACTTACTTACTTATTCATTTATTAAAATTTATGCCCAGCCGCTTCCCAGAGGAGTATAAAGTGAGCGATGGACATAAAAGGGGATGAGATCACATTGTCCAATTGAGTTGTTTACTGAATATTTCTATTATAAATCAATAGAAAGGTGAAGAGGCTGCTGTTTGTTTTTACGATGCTCTCTCATACTTCAGATTCGTCTGGCCGTAAAGAGCTGTGAAAAGCTCTAACAAGAAGCAACTGAAAACATGAATTCCCCTCGGTTATTGCTGTTTGATTTCTTCCTGCCGTCCTACAACTCTAAATCGTCAAGGACAGGGGGGCTGAGGATGATGTATGGTAGGTATGGGAACTCCCAGGTGGAAGTCGTACCCCGGTGTTTTAAAACAAAAATGATCTCCGTCCAGACGAGTGTTTTAGGGCCGTTTCAGAATGAATCTACTACCACACCTGAAAACGCATATCATATGACCATTCACGTACACTGGGCATGCGTGTGGCGGTGTAAACAGGAAGCAGAGTGGATGGTTGTTCAGTTGCACGGCTGATGTCGTTTGCTTTCTTCCAGAAAAGGTTCATGTGATAGGGGCATTATGAATCAGTCATGACTGATGGTCATCGTTGGTCATCGTTTTCAGAGGCAACCCTGGAGTTTAAAAACAGAAACGGGGTCAGCAGCGTTTCCAAACATCTCAGTTTTAGGGGCTCAAAAACACCAGAGTAGTCTGGACGCCGGCCATAAAGTAACAAAAGTTGTGCGTTTTCAAACGTATTGATGTGGATGTAGCCTCCATCATATGGGAGCCGACCGGGTGACCAGTGACAACACGCACAGGGAATGTGCATGCATAGCGGATGCATGTGGTCGTGTGGAGTGTGAACAGATGTGCATATGGATTGGATGATGTGTGGGCTTTAAGTGTGTGTGTGAGTGTTTGTTTGCCTGGTGGGTGTACTGTAGGCATGAGTGGTCATTGGGTAAGTATTTGTATCGATGTATTAGATGATACATTTATGTGTGCATGTGTGTGTGTGTGTGTGTGTGTGTGTGTGTAGTAATGCAATAAAGGGTGTGTAGTAATGCAATAAAGGGTGTGAACCAGCTGATGGCTTCACATTTAAAGCGTGACAGTGAATGTGTGGGAGAAGCAATGAAGACTAAGTGGCCTGCCAACACAGGCAGCTGCCTTTCACATTCAAATCTCTCTCTTAACATGATCCACTGCTTCATTCTATGATGAGACAAGAAGGTTTTCTTCTTGTTTTTCTTCTTCCAGTGTTTTCATATTAAACAGCAAACTGAGAAAAATTCACAGTATTTCAGTCTTGTCTACAGCTCACAAGGTATCGACCAGAAGAAAGATGACTATCAATAGTATTACAGACAGCAGGCATGTCTATTATGTTTATCATTACGTTACAGAAGTTAAGATAAGGGTTAGTTCCATAGTAAAGGGGAAATGTCTGAAAACACTAACAAGGGAAGCAGGGTTTGTATGCAGCCAGAGAGGAGATTCTTCCTGTGAGGTTTAATCAGGGCAATAATGCCCCAATACATGAATGATTGTGGTTCAGTATGCAGTCTGTTAACAGTGGCATGTCCCCAATGACCACTAGAAGGCAGATTTTATTCATCGCCCTCTCCCGGTTTCCTCCCGGGGTCACTATTCTCCCGCATTTCTCCCAATTTATGGCAAATTTTCACATATTTTTTTCCTTTTCATTATCTCAACCTGTTTCTGGCGCTGTACAGTGTGTATAAGCCCTACTGTTTCCACCCAGGCGGCAATACAGCTACACCAAATGTCGAGATGCTCGCGACACAACGCAGTTTGAGCTGCCCATAGTTGGGCTTTGCTTGACACAGCCAAAAGCCGTCGTGGCGCAAGCCATTAGAAATAATGATTTTTTGGAGCGCAGCAGTGCTGTTGTCACATTGTGTCTGAAAGGGCCTTCAGTGAGTGAAGAGAGACAGAGAGGGAAATGGAAAGTAGGAGAAAGAAATACTGAATGCGTGAATACAAATTGATGAATATTAAGTTTATGAGATTCACACAAGTTCACAGCAGAGGGGCAAATTATTCCGTTTTCTTTTGTGAGAATAAAAAGTCAAATTAAAAGTAGGTCTATTTAACATGAAAATGCTGTTGCAGTTATTATTTTGTTATTTTCATTCTTTAAAAGTCACCAGAGGGCAGGAAACAAAGTCTCTGAAAGTCAAATTTTTCTGGGAGAGGACCCCCAGACCTCCCGCTTTGTTTTCGAAATCCTCCCTTTTTTTTGAGCAGTGAGTGAGTGAGTGAGTGACAGAAAAATGCAACAAGCCTGAAACACAGCAGATTTTGGTCAGTGCTTTTAGTTGTATATTATAGTTAAAGTTGTATAGTTCATATAGTGTCAAACAGGGGACATATTTCAGAGAAATATCTACTAGCTGATGCCCCCTTCACTGGGCCTGTACACACTGGTCTTCACACTGGTGTTCACACTGGTGTGGCCGTGTTGTTTCAGGTACCAGTGAGATCATACAATACAATCCAGGAAGGTTGGTCTGAGTAATAGATCCATCAGTGACAAGGCTTATCAGATGGTAATACACTGCACAGTGGCTTATGATACTGTCAGGAAGGATTCAACAACTCCGGAAAGGCATCACCGTGACAATCATTTTATCTTCCGTGGCGAAGATCACCAGGTAAACAGTAGAAATACATCGCTTACATTACGAATGAATCCATGAGGAATGTGCCTGTGTTTAATTGGCCACAGCAGCAGTGCCTTTCCGGATGATCTAATGTCTGTCTGAACACTACCTAAGGCTGCAGCTCCACTGCGTTTTTTTGTTTGGGCAATACTATTAAGTTTTATGTAGATATTTTAATTTGTAAAAAAAAAAAATGCCATCACTGAGAAGCTTGAGCACACTGTATGTCTCAACATACGACATGCTACTGTTTCCACATCTTAGAGAAGGCCAAGTGGCCCATTTCACAATACGTCAAGTCAAGTAGCATTTACTTCTGAAGAAAGAAGAACAGCACATCGGGAAGCACACGAGCATCTCATGGACATCAGGAGGTAGGATGAGTTATAACAGTGTGATGTGTAGGCGTTACTATTATCATCATATCAATCAAACTCAGCCATGAAACGGCCATCTCTCTGGCACACTCCAGCACACAGTCCATAATGACAACATGGACCGTACAGAGCATATAAAATGATTCTGGTGTGTCTATGTGTCTCAAGGCAATAGTGGCCGTGGCACTGCTGCCACCCTCTGTGATTTACCACGTCCCGACGTAATGATCATGTGGAGCAGATGTGAGCCGGGCCCAGCTGAGCCTTTGGATGTACCGTGCACTGACAGCGGGAGGCACCCGCTGCAGGTGGACGAGGTGCTTCTGCTCCCAGTCCTCTGAAACTACAACATTTCCATTCATCATTCCTCAAGGTTTCGCATTCTTTGGGCATGGCTGGGTTTTGGGGTTTTGAGGTGCAACCACAAATGCAGGCTAAAAGTGCTGCTTATGGATATTCAAAATTGATTCAGAATATCTATCAACTAGGGCAGTAATCAAATTCAAACTGACATCGCAATACAATTAAAAAGATATTGATTATTATTATCTATTATTATTATTATTATAGTTTGTGTGACTTGTTACTGTAACTGACTGGAGATCAATAAGATTCATATTTATTTTTCATAAATAAATGTTCACACTAAGGCTGTCGTGGTGAAGGAATTTCCCCTGCGGTGACAATGATTGGCTCAACAGCGCGATATGCGATATTATTGCTTTTTTTTCTTCAAATTATTTAATTTATTCAGATTTTAGCCCTATATAAATAAGCTTTATTGTTAGGCATTAAATATTATGTATATTGTTGCTTTTTAAATGACAAAGATGACAGTTATAAAGCAAATGTAATACTTGCTTATTGTTGAAAGCAGAACACAGAAGAGCAATGAGGCGCAGCGTTTCTTTCAGCCGAGATTCTTTGGTTGCGTGTGGTTGCTATGATACGGAATATCTGCAGGAGTAAAAATGTCGGCTCACGGTAGAATACCTGCTCTGGATGATGGAAGGCTGACCCGCCGGTCTATGTGTATTCTTTTCTCCTCCATTGTTGTTGTTCAGCACTTGTAGCCTACATGCAAGATGTGACGGTTGGACGGATGCTCAGCACCTCGTCACGCTTCTGCCGTTGCAAAGAATTCAAAAAAGTGCAACGTGAACACAGCGGTTTTGGCGGTTGCTTGCCATCCCCTGCGGTTGGCTTGTCAGTGGCGTGGTATTGCGGTTATTGCGAAAATGTATTACGATAGCCGTAGTTCACACCAGGTCTGGTGTTCTGCAGTGCTTTGTTGTTCCTTTTTCAGATTTTATTTCAGTTAAATCATGATGATTATATTATACACCGATCAGCCATAACATTCAGACCACTGACAGGTGAAGTGAATAATGTTGATTATCTCGTTACCATGGCACCCGGCAGTGGGGGGGATACATTAGAGAAGTGAACATTTTGAACTTTGAACTTTGTGTTGGAAGCAGAAAAAATGGGCCAGTGTAAGGATGTGAGCGACTTTGACGAGGGCCAAATAGTGCTGGCTACACGACTGGGTCAGAGCATCTCCAGAACTGCAGCTCTTGTGGGATGTTCCCGGTCTGCAGTAGTCAGGACCTACCAAAAGTGGTCCAAGGAAGGAGAACCGGTGAACCTGCGATGGGGTCAGACCCGAGACTCATTGATGCACGTGGGGAGCGAAGGCTGGCCCGTGTTGTCCGATCCAATAGAAGAGCTACTGGAGCTCAAACTGCTGAAAAAGTTAATGCTGGTTCTGATAGAAAGGTGTCAGAACACACAGTGAGGAGCAGTTTGTTGCGTATGGGGACCGGTCAGGGTGCCCCGTGCTGACCCGGGCCCACTGGCAAAACCGCCTACAACAGGCACATGAGCATCAGAACTGGACCACGGAGCGATGGAAGAAGGTGGCCCGGTCTGATGAATCACGTTTTCTTTTACATCATGTGAGTTGGAGGTGTTGACTCGGCCTCCAAATTCTCCAGCTCTCAATCCAATGGAGCATCTGTGGGATGTGCTGGACAAACAAGTCCGATACACGGAGGCCCCACCTCACAACTTATACAGGACTTAAAGGATCTGCTACTGACGGCTTGGTGCCAGATACCACAGCAGACCTTCAGAGGTCTAGTGGAGTCCATGCCTCCACGGGTCAGGGCGACCTACTCAATATTAGGCAGCTGGTCATAATGTTATAGCTGATCGGTGTATGTTTACAATGCTTGAAGTTACAATATTCTGCTGTGATTGAGGGTTTTTACAATGTAATAGCTAAATATAGATATGTTAATCATATCAATTCATGCATCAATTAATCTCATTCCATCATAACACATAGGCCTGGTCTACATGAATACAGAAGATAAGGAGCTTTTTTTTTTTTTTTTTTTAAATCGCATACTGAATTGCAATTTACATATACCAACAAATATTAGTTAAAAACTGAAGATCTATTTGATGGCATTTCTACCACTCCTCACTTCATATTTATTAGAACTGTTCCTTAGCTATTATTCTCTGTCAGTGCTGCTCTCAAATTGAGAACATGCCTCCTCCAATAAAAAGCTCTTGTGACGTTTGTCGTGGAACAATGACATGCCTGCTGCCTGTGTTATCATATGAGGGCTGTTTTTAACTAGTCCTCTGTGTCCCCGCTTAATTAGAGATAAGCCAATAAGCATGCAACTATAATAGACAAAGCCTTTTTCTCTCTGTCACTGATGGCTTCAGTTGTAATGAGTCCTGCTTCACAAATGGAGGAATCACCATTACACACACACACACACACACACACACTCATCAGACACATTTTCTCTCCCATTTTTTAACCAAACTGAGTTCTAAAGACGCAGCAGACACCATAAAAATGTAAACGTTTACAACAGCAAATTAGTTAACTGAAGAAAAAAGCAAGTCTGGAGGTCTTGAATACATGTAAGAGGAAAACAGCGTGTAAAACGGCGCATTTAACAGCTCTCAGTGGTAGTTTTACAGCTCGAATCGCCCCATGACAGACAAGTCTTCTAGACACTTGCCCACAAAGACGCGGTGCTTCAATGCTTGTAAACGCCTGTAAGAACAGTGGGTGGGCCCTGTTAAAAAAGGCTACAGTGAGAGTGTGTGATAGAGCATGGAGCATCATTAAGTTACATTGGGGAGGGCATGATATGATGCAATTTTATTCATTAGTGGTCTGGTGGGTGTTCAGCTGCCTGTGATTAAGAGGGGTAAACAGCAGCTGTTCACTGGAGTGAAAGTTGTTCCACCGGGCAAGGTCATAACTCTGTCGACGCTGAGGAAAAATAGAGGCTGCCGCTCAGGACAGCGTACAGCTCATTCATAGATAGAAAGAGCCGTCTAACTGCCTATATTAGACAGCAAGTGAACATTTTGAACTTTGAACTTTGAACTTTGTGTTGGAAGCAGAAAAAATGGGCCAGTGTGAGGATGTGAGCGTCTTTGACGAGGGCCAGATAGTGCTGGCTAGACGACTGGGTCAGAGCATCTCCAGAACTGCAGCTCTTCTGGGATGTTCCCGGTCTGCAGTGGTCAGGACCTACCAAAAGTGGTCCGAGGAAGGAAAACTGGTGAACCGGCGACAGGGTCAGACCCGAGGCTCCTTGATGCACGTGGGGTGTGAAGGCTGGCCCGTGTTGTCTGATCCAATAGAAGAGCTACTGGAGCTCAAACTGCTGGAAAAGTTAATGCTGGTTCTGATAGAAAGGTGTCAGAACACACAGTGAGGAGCAGTTTGTTGCGTATGTGGCTGCGTAGTAGACCGGTCAGGGTGCCCATACTGTCCTAATGTTATGGCTGATCGGTGTATATTCATATATTGAGTCCCCTGAAATCTCAGCTATCATGACGATTTAGCCTCTGGGGGCAACGGACAATAATTAAAGGATTCCAGTGTAGCTAGCGGATATCCGGATAACAGATATCTGGATATTGTTATGCAGATATCAGTTTATAGAAATGAAGTCCACTGTAGCACCGGAACACTATGTGTTGAGTCTGAGCGCGCATGAAATCTAGTTAGCAAGCTAGCAGAGAAGACAGCAGGTCAGTTAGCTAAAAGTCATTTTGAATAAACAGTTGAAATAGTTAGCTAAAAGTAGCCTGATGAATTAAGTTGAAATAGTTTGCTAAAAGTAACAAATAAACAGTTAGGTCACTGAAATAATGAATAAATAGTTGAAATAGGTTGCTAAAAGTAATGAATTCAATTGAAATATTAAACCGTAGAAAATAGTTTGCTAAAAGTTATAATTTAAATTGAGATAGTTAGCTAAAAGTAATGAATAAACAGTTGAAATAGTTAGTTAAAAGTAATAAATAAACAGTTGAAATAGTTGTTGTTCAGCACTTGTAGCCTAAATGTAGGATGTGACGGTTGGACGGATGCTCAGCACCTCGTCACGCTTCTGCCGTTGCAAAGAATTCAAAAAAGTACAACGTGAACACAGCGGTTTTGGCGGTTGCTTGCCATCCCCTGCGGTTGGCTTGTCAGTGGCGTGGTATTGCAATATTGCGGTTATTGCAAAAATGTATTACGATAGCCGTAGTTCACACCAGGCCTGTTGTTCTGCAGTGCTTCGTTGTTCCTTTTTCAGATTTTATTTCAGTTAAATCATGATGACTATATTATACACCGATCAGCCATAACATTCAGACCACTGACAGGTGAAGCGAATAACGTTGATTATCTCGTTACAATGGCACCCGGCAGTGGGGGGGATATATTAGAGAAGTGAACATGTGCATGAAATCTAGTTAGCAAGCTAGCAGAGAAGACAGCAGGTCAGTTAGCTAAAAGTCATTTTGAATAAACAGTTGAAATAGTTTGCTAAAAGTAACAAATAAACAGTTAGGTCACTGAAATAATGAATAAATCGTTGAAATAGGTTGCTAAAAGTAATGAATTCAATTTAAATATTAAACCGTAGAAAATAGTTTGCTAAAAGTAAACATTTAAATTGAGATAGATAGCTAAAAGTAACAAATTAAGTTGAAATAGTTAGCTAAAAGTAATGAATAAACAGTTGAAATAGTTCGCTAAAAGTAGCCTAATTAATTAGGTTAAAAATAGATCGCTAAATGTAATTAATTAAGTTGAAATAATAAACAGTTGAAATAGTTAGCTAAAAGTGAGGAGTACACAGTCACAAAAGTGGACTAAAAGTAATGAATCAAGTTGAAATAGATGCTAAAAGTAATGATTAAAGAGTTAACTAAATATAATGCAAGATTGTAATAGTTATAGCTAAAACTAATGGATAAATGGTTGAAATGTCCAGCTTCATTGACAGTTCAGTTGTATGAAAATATTATTGTAGGCTGACAATATACAATTTTATAATTATAAATCTATTTTATAATTATTAAATCAATTTAAAACATTTAAAGAGCTGAATAACATCCAGTGTAAAATCAATTCATCATGACTGATGAAGGGGTACTGAGCTCATCTGACAGACACAAAAGGTTGGCAACCACCTTGATCGTGCATTGATCAAAGTTTGATCCCAGCTCTTTCTCTACAGTTCTGTGGGGATTTTGAGCTTCATCTGATGATAAAAAGGCTGAACTTTGCAGCACTAAACGGCCTCAAGCATGTTCAGGTTAGCGTACAAAGGAAAGGTTGCTGCCGGAAGCCCTGGGGGGAAGGCAGACGGGTTGCTGGTTCAAGCATACGGAGCACAAGGCCGAGGATCGGAGGCCTTTCGGGATGAAGCGGCAGATGGCCGACGAGGAAGCTGCTTGGCATGCATTAACGTTCATCCAGGTGCACAGAGAGAGAGAAAGAGACGGAGAGCAAGAGCGACAATGTATGCATAGGCAGTGCAATCTGTTCAAAAGTCCTTATATTCTTCTATTCATGAGTAGCCGGGCAGAAGCCAAGATACAGGATTACAGAGTCTCTCAGGTTGAAGGAATATATTCATTGTGACGGAGGTGGTATGGACTACTGTGTTTTTGGGAAGCTGTTATAATTTGCTTTTATCAGACTTTTTATTAGTTTCCCTCACAAGATGCAGTAATGAAGAAACGACGTGGTGCCAAAGTTGGAATATGAATAAATGCAGGTGTGCATGCATGTCTATGCCAACAAATTGGATAGAGTATATAAATACTTGTATACTATGATAACCATAAATGCTTAACAGCTGGGTAAATGGTGGAAATGGTAGATTCAGTGTGAAAACAATTCACACTAAAACTAGACACTGGCTCCAAGCATGAATGTAGGAGGCAAAACAACAAGTTAAGCCAGACTTTGGCAAGTGCACTTGCCAAAGACACAAAGGAACAGAACTGGTCAAAACAACCTAACCCTGTAAGAAGTTCTCTGTAATCCCACGTCAAAACAAGGCTGGGGAAAAAAATATCCACTCAATTAGCGACAAAAACAACAAAAAATAGGTTTTGAAAGTAAGAACTAGGATGATGTGGGATTTTAATACATGCCAGCTGGGAGGGAGCTTTTTCTATTTTCCACTGTGTGAAGGTTTCATCTGACTCGATCGTGTTTTTCAAAGGGCAAACGGCCATTCTAAAACCGGAATGGACGTGTGAAGATGCTATGTTTTGGGTTCAGTAAAGACTTTGCCTCTGACACTTCACATCTGACAGCATACCTTCCAGAGTCCATGATGTTACATAAAGGACACGCTGACCACATTTGTTGCACGACGAAGACACACCCCGCCATTTGTTACAAAGTTATTCTGAGGGACGGCGAGCTGATTCCTGAAAGCAGAGGACTAAAAAAATGATACTTTGGGTGATGCTAGAAATTGCCAGAGGTGTCATGGAGCTGATGAGAGCACTTATCAGAGAAATATCAGGAAAGTTAGGACAATACATTGAAAACAATATGTCGCTTTTCTAGAGAGACCTTTGAGAAACCTGCAGGAGACTGTAGTTAAATTAATAAACTCAACCAATCCAGGTTTCTCCTTTCATTTCACCATAGGTAAGTTTAAAGTTAGAAAAATGATCTTATTCCACACAGTCTGACAATATTAGATTTATAATTGGAACAGCTTGGTCCACCTCTTAATTGAAATTATGATGTTGACAATTCAATCAACTTGAAATAAACTCAGAATTTCTTTTTGAAAATTTGTGTTTGGTTGATTATTTCTCTGTTGTTACAATGCTAATGGTCATTGTATTTTACATGGTTGGAAAGCCTGTTTATTTACCTTCACAATGATGTCTAACTTGTAAAGATCATGCATTTTGTGGGATGAGTAGCACAGCTGATTATGTTGGTAGCGCCCAAGTAAAATATGCCAAAATTCTCTGTCTTTATTTTAGCATGGTGTGTGTGTGTGTGTGTCCACGGCTAATTTCACATTCTACTGGACCCATCAGCCTAATATTTTTGTGCCTATTTATGACTGTATGCTCAAGTACCTCTCATGCAATGATTCACATTTTTTGAAAAATGTCTCCTCGCTCCTCTTAACCAGCCGGTAGGGGCTGCAAGTGATCAACAACTACTTCAGTAGCAAAAAGGTATTTCTGGCAATCGGCTAGACTAATAACAAGCCCTCCCCAGTCTGCTGCTCATCTCCGTAAAAAAGTTTGGTCTTATTTTGAACCGAATCATCTGCAGCTTAATTCCATCTCTGATATTTTTCGATTCACTTAAAGTTAGGCACGAAACAAGATGAATAAATCCCCATTTTTGTCTGTCTGCAGGATTACTTCAAAAGTCCACCATGGATTTGAATTAAATGTTTTGGAGGGTTGGGGTGTGGCACAATGAACAATGCATTAGATTTTGGTGGCAATCTGGATCATGATCCGGGAATCAGGAATTTTTTTGAGAATTCCAATCAGCCTGAGCATTAAGACCACAGAGTGTAACACATGCGCAGTGTGACTGATGACGCATTGATGACGCATTGATGACGCGTGACCCCGCCTTTTTCCTCCTTCGGAGAGCAGAGAGATGCATGTGTGGATGTGTGGCGAGACATCGAGGTGCGGCGGGAGCTGCTGACCGTCCGCGGTGAGAAAGAAAAAAGCAGTAGATGATGGGCTGAGAGACAACGTAGTGTAACGTTATACAGACATAACAAGGCTGCTGAATGAGAGAGGCATCCGCCGATACGTTACCTGGAAACACACCGTGTTAATAACGATAATAATGATTATAATATTTCACCAAGTCAGTCTCTGCGGAGTTGTTTGGGGATTTGTTTGCCATTTGGCAGGTGGTAACGCACCAGTCAGAGGACTATTCATCACACACACACACACTCACACACACACGGGACACAACACTAATGGAATAGTAGTAGACAGGTGGCAATTGTGGAGAAGTACAATAAGAGTACAGAGAAATACTGTATGTAGACATGCAGCACTCTTACAGTAACTTATGATTTACTTTAACAATTTAAAGTGGGATTATATGGAGATGCCTGTGGGTTTGGGGTATTTACAAAATACATTACTGCTTAATCACGACAGGAAATTGGTGAGAGCGAAGTGTGTGCTTAACAACTGGCTGTGTCTTTAATTTCAATTTTCCCCAAAAGGAGAGAACGGATAAAGTCTCGCAGAGCCACCGAGAGCACATGGGAGAGCTGCGGAGAACAAATATGCAGAACTTATAGTTTGAGAATTAGATCTAAATATAAGTTATGAATAAAATATCTCATTAAAATATATTTAATTCTCCTATAAAACCAATAACGACGGTTGGTTTTCCATCTCCCTGCAAACTGCCAAGAGCAATAATTCTACTTCACAATCCTCGCCACCGCAGCCAGGCTAAAATATAAATTACTTTGACAAATATTTTTCCAAAAACCTCAGTAGCCATATGTAGAATCGAGCTCCAGCGGAGCGGGAGCATGACTTAATCGCTGTGACAAGCCAGTCTGATGGAGATTCCGACGGAGAGCTGAAACCCAGAGGATTTCATCAATGAACTATCGATATCAAAGTACAGCACATGCTCCTAACTAGACGGGGGAAAAAAAAACATTTTGGGGAGAACATGTCTGGAAAAGTATTTCAGCTGAAAGCCTCTCCGCTTACAATGCACCTTTACAGAGAACACACTACATCGATATGTTCCTCTGTCAACACACCTTTCAAAACGCTTTCATCTGTGATATGTGATCAGGCTACTGTACGCCATACTAATCTTTTCACTCGGCAGTCAAGCTAGCCTATTAAAAGCCCGGGTGGGTAATATGACCCATGTGGTGCAGTCATTTCAGCCACTCTGTTATTCCAACAAGCAGCTGTTCTGTGTTCCTGCTCAGCTTGATTCCCAAAACCCCCCCCCCGCCCTCCACTCCCCCGCCCCCCGACACACAAGCTGCCATGCTGTGGGGTCAAGCTTATTTTGCAAAGACAAACACTTATGAGTTGATTTGTCGAGCTACAGGCAGACATGACTTGGCAAACAAAAGCAACGGGCAAGCAGCTCGGAGTCAATTTAACAGACTGATCATAGGATAGTAACTGACATTCAAGCTGCTGTCTGGGATTCCTCATGATTTAAGGGTTGGATACGAGGTTTCTGCACGTTTGTAAGAAAGTCGGTTATGCTGGTTTTTGAGTGGACATGATTTGACCCCTGGCTTTCAGAACATCAAGTACGGCACGGTTGAGATATAATAATGTAAAAATGATAATATTGAACCCGTGTGGCCTCATCCTTCCTTACAGTCTATGAGATGCTGATTGAAAATGACACAGAAGAAACAAACTACACACACACAGTCTGAGAGATTACCATCGGTCCTACAGCGCTCTCTTTCTCTCTCGCTCTCTCTCTCTGTCACATGCACACACTCATTCACTTCTTTATAGGGCTGTCGCAATACCCACAATATTGCAATACTATTGACAAGCCAACTGCAGGGGATGGCAAGCAACCGCAACAACCACTATGTTCATGTTTTCTTTCTTTTTTGAAGTCTCTGCAATGTGAGTATTTACGCTATGCTACAAACGGCAGCAGCGTGACGAGGCGCTGAGCATCTATTCTGCGCCGAGCGTTGCACATTTGGTGTGTCTTTTTCTCGCCGGCGAGAGTTGAAACATGTTCATCTTCAGGTAAAACACTGCGCTCATCACTGTTACTGTTTACCCACCCGTCCAATCACAATGGACGATAAAGCGGGACAAATACGACAAAGACTAACGGTCACATCCTACAGGCTACAAGAGCTGAACAACAACATCCATCCATCCATCCATTATCTGTAACCGCAGATCTGTCACCCTGGACAGATCTGCTTCCAGCTGAATAAAAAAAAATGCTGCACATCATTGCTCTTCTGTTTTCTGCATTAAACAATGAACAAGTATTCATTCAGTTTAAAAATGTCATCTTTTCATTTGAAAAGCAACAATATTCGTAATAATAATCTAATAATAAAGCTGATTTATATAGCACTAAAATCAGGATGAATGAAGTAATTTGCCAAAAAAAGCAAAAGCAATAATATTGCACATCGTGCCGTCGATCCAATCATTATCATCGCAGGGGAAATTCTTTCACCGCGACAGCCCTACTTCTTTATACCCTTCAAAGCAGCAACTATCCCTAATGCTATTACACAAATACACACAGTGGTTTCAGCTACCGGTGTGTGATCATATCTCCTCGTCTGTAGCTCCTGTCAGAGCTCATAAAGAGAGAAGGAACCAGGCCAGAGTAAACACAGCCCAGTTTAAGAGAGAGGCCACCCTTCAGCTTTGATGAAGAGGTGAGAATAACAACAAGTATCATTTTACCCACGAGCTACAATAAGAACCTGACTTGGTGATATATGATGCATATAACAAATGTGCAAATGATTAGAGACAGTTCAAAAAGTTCAGTCGTGAGGCAAACCTGGGTACAGGCCATTTTCCTTTTCCTTATTAAACCCAGAGCTGTAGACTTAAATCGTCACTAGATACGGTATGTTTTATATTTAAAGAATAGTTTTGACAGTTTATTAAATATGCTGATTCGCCCTCTTGCAAAGAGTTGGATTGATACCGCTCTCAAAATCTGTGTGATAAATATGAAGCTACAGCCAAAAGCCAGTTAGCTTAGCGTACTACGTGAAGACAATTGCTGCCTTCAAATGGGTCGTGTTTACTGTGTTCACAACAGGACTCCATATGAGCGCCGCACTCTGATGGTATTCACAACCTCAGTAGTGGAAATGTTCTGAAAGCTCAGAGTTTGCGAGTTGTGACGTTTTCAGAAATGGCGGTAGCCATGGAAGTCCATTATTATTTAATATATTGTAATTTTAGACAATGTATAGACAGTTTTTATTCCTAATTTTATAATGTCTGAGGAAAATGTTGATATTCCCAACGGCCTCATCTTTTTCCTCTGTCAGTATGCCTTTGCATTTCCTGCATTACGTTACCCACTCGCTAGCTTGCTAAATTGTTAGCCTCGGTGGCTTCTAGATGGCGACAGTAACATTAATATTAGCCAATGTGCTTCTTATCTATTAGCTGTTGCACTAGCAGCGGTGTTCTCACGACTTAACCACTTGAATACCAAACCTATCGTATACACGACTTCCCATATGACATGTTCATTAGTGAGCTTTAGAGGTGCTGGAAGGTATATTTCATCGTTGGGCAGAGCCAGGCTAGTTGTGTCCGCCCCTCCTTTTCCAGTTTTTATGCTAAACTAAGCTAACCATTCCGTGACTGCAGCTTCATATTTACTGTACAGACATGACAGTGGTATCAATCCTCTCATCTAACTCTCAGCAAGAAAAATCCTGTTGATGTCATGCTACTAGCGCTACTAGCTACTGGCCGATAGCCGGTTGTTTGGGAACAGAGACGTAAATACATCCACCACGGTACAGGCTTACAGCATACAGCCCATGGGTATATTAGAAGAAAATAAAACTGATGAATTACAGCCAATATATCCATTATTACAGCCACATACAGCTAGCAGGAAGCTGTCAGAGCAGATATGTCATATGAGCGTGCAGGGCGGTGCAGTCCCGTGGGTCTGATGCACATTCATTATGCCGAGGAAAATAACTCTGGATTAAGCTGTTAATTCATTCTACAACATAACGGTTTAAATGAGGGCTATTTAAGTGTTCCTACTGGGAAGTTTATTTACTTTGAAAAAAAAGATCCTCTGATTTACAGACGTCTCTTTATACATCCATGGCCACAGACTCGTTGGTGTTTTCAGTCCAAAATAGCGAAAGCGCTACCGCAGCAGCGCCATAGTTTGTCAAAAAAGCACCTGAGTTTCAAAATTGACTATTAATGTTGTTTTGTGTGTGCTGGATGTGTACTTTAGGCAACTGTTTACTGCACATTAGCCATAGGAACTATATAAAGTGAGTTAGTGTTTTTCAGGTATAGTCCTGATTTGAGATAAGAAAGCCAAAAGTTCAATCAGGTCAACTCTAGAAGCTTCATAACGTTGGGGACGTGGTACAGTCAATTAGTGTTTGCCTACTGCATCTTACATGGATACATATGTACATCTGTGTTTTTTCTTGTACATGAAAGTCTAAATAAAAAGGCATCGATTGGTCTCAGTTAAGGAAGATGTTTGAATCCACTATTGTGCTACATCAGTAATGTTCCTCTGTTACTGCAGTTTGCCTGTGTTTGGATTAATGATCCTCATTATTTTTGGGACCGTCTTCTCCATATTAAATAATTTTGCCTTTTTCTGATGCACCTGTAATTTGGGCACAGATGATTTCAGCCTTTATGGAGCTCTCTTATTTGTCTCATATTGTCATGGAAACTCATATCGCCAGAGCTCCTCTATACTAGCTGCAATATGTTGAGCTTATTGTCATTCTAATATGGCCCACTGTTGTGGTGTTTGTGTATGCGATTAATGATGTGATTTTACAAAAGATGCTGACATTATGTGTACTTATCACATTTCAAATACATGGAACGGCATTATGAAAGGCAGAATTGCTGCAGCTGTAGGATCTGACATAACACTGCTGAGGGAAACACATTGCGCACACACACACACACACACACAAACACACACGCACATAAACTGCCAGAGGCCTGGAAAAAAAAAGTTGAATAAAGTGGAGGCGCATGAAGACTTCTTCATGTCAGCAGCATGTGTGTGATCTCCTTCAGCCCCCAACCCCCCAACCCCCTCCTCAAATAGACACACACACGTAACACTGTGCATCTGGATGACAGTGGACTTCGCCTGAGGTGACCTCGGGAGCCAAACCCACCACTAATGTGTTCTGACAAGGGTGCTACAAAAAAGTGCTAACAGAGCAATGTAATGGTTAAAACCACCCTGGCGCTCATCCATACCTCAGCACTTTAACCTCAGTCCTGTAAACCCAGGTGACCAATTTTCCAGTACACGTTGTCTAATTTTTGTTGGGACAAATAAGAGATTACATCAAACCGGGTCGTGGCTATGTGGGACTGTGAGCCTTGGGATAGTTCTGGGGACTCTCACTGGTTCATTGCGCCTGGGGGAGGGGGGCATAGCTGTGGGGGGAAATAAATTGTAGTTGACCAGAGAATATGGCTCCCTCTCACAGAATTCAGACTCAGAAATGAGTTGACCTCTGACACTTGTGACTTGCAGTCATAAAACATTAACCCAAGAGAATCTAGGTTAAGGCAGAATCACAGAATATCACTAAAGGAGTGATTTCATGAAATTAAAATAAATGATTATACTTTAAAAGGGTATTTTCACGAGACAGCTCGAGACCTGAGTACTCAGCTTAAAGCTACAGTGGGTAGAATTGGAGCAAAATATGATTTTAGAAAGATATTTTTATAAAACAATCGTTATATCCTGACAGTAGTGCTGATAAAACAGGTAATCTGGAAAAAGTCATGTTCCTCTGTGTCCTCCGGTGTCCTCCGGTGCTGAAAACAACCAAACAGAACTGATCTGCAGTCTGCCGTCCATCTGCCATCTATGAGAGCCGGCTGTCAATCACTCGTGAACTCCGATCAAAGCTGTAGTAGTGTGTGTACAGTTTATTTGTCGGTGAATAAATGCTACAACTCCTCAGCTCAAGACGGGAGACGACTTCCTGTATCTTGCAACTCTGGCTCAGACTCTCTTCAGGTGGGCTGTTAAGGTGGACCAGCTTTTCTCCTTTAAGTGACAAGCCACTCCTCTGAGCCGCTCAGCTTTTTAATTAATTATTAATATTTATTTTAACCGTTTTAACTGAAAGCGTTAAATCGGTTAAAATTCTTAATGTCGGTTAAACGGTTAATTATTAACATCTCTATTTTGTAGTGTACTGTTTAGCTGTAAAATGAGAACGTTTGTGACCCGGTGCCATGTTGAGATCAGTTGAGGAAATACCAAGCACCGCCCACCAGCCGGAGCACAGCCAATAGGAACGCTCTCTCTCTGAAATGACCTGTGATTGGTCAAAGTCTCCCATCACGAGCTAGATTTTCTAAAGCCTGAAAACAGAGCCATGAGGAGGAGCAGAAGTCTAGTTATCTCTCGGAACACTTGAATTACGATATGCTGAAAGGTTGTTATGGAATTTTTCCCCGATGATGCCAAAAATATTCTGCCTACTGCAGTTTTAACCTGGTGATCTTGACAAACACATAGTGTATTCTGTTTTGCCGTTAGTTTTGGAGTTGAGCGAGGTTACGGAGCTCCCACACGGAGCTTTTTATGTTCCCAAACAGAGGGGCAGTGTATGGGCTCACTGCTACATGGGATATAGCTCATATAAAAAAATAAAATCTGTATTTCTAAACTTTAACATGAAGACATGGACTACAGTAGCGAGAGGAAAAAGAGGAGAAGTAGATAAAGGCCACAGAGCTGTAGTGTATTTGCAGAAGGGAGAGGAGGGGACAGGAGGGGCAAACTCATGATCGCTTTTTTATGTCATAACATGTAGTGCAAACAAGCCTCACAGGTTGACACAGATTGAACTAGTATGTGAGCCCACATGAGCACACATACGACACTATTACTATTACGCAACAGCTAAAGATTTCTAGAAGAACTGCTGTAATGTGACAGGAAACAGGAAGCAATGGCAGCATCACAAGACAGACAGAAACCCGAAACAAGGTGCAACTGTCTCTGTTTTCACGTCATTCTCTGTCTGTCTGTCTGTCTGTCTGACTTGTGTTCCTTGTTTTTCTCTTTCACTTCTTCCCAGCATGGAGGCACATTGACATTTTTCCCAGCAGACACTGACATGTCGTAGGAAAAGCACAGGTGTATTCAATAGCATTAATGATGGCTGCATTCCACCTAGTTCAGGGGTCAGCAACCTTTACTAGCAAAAGAGCCATTTTAGGCAAACAAAAAAATAAAAATCTGTCTGGAGCCGCAAAACATTTGAGCATTGTGATGAAGGTAACACAGCTTATAGTCTA
This sequence comes from Sebastes fasciatus, assembly GCF_043250625.1. NCBI lineage: Eukaryota > Metazoa > Chordata > Actinopteri > Perciformes > Sebastidae > Sebastes > Sebastes fasciatus. Next base: position 3,363,259 of record NC_133797.1, on the reverse strand, counting down.
AGAATAGAGTATATAAGTCTAATGCAGTGAGGGCCAAAGTGCAAATGTACTACGGAGTATTAGGGCCACGTTGAGGGAAAAAACATCTGAGATTTCCAGAATAAAGTCATAATATTACGAGAAAAAAAGTTGTAACATTACGAGAATAAAGTGATAACTTTACGAGAAAAAAGTCACAATATTACAAGAATAAAGTCATAATAATAATTAAATAATATTATGACTTTATTCTCATAATACTATGATTCTTTTTCTCTTAAACTTATGACTTTATTCTCGTAATATTATGACTTTCCTCTTGAAATCTCAGATTTATTTTTTTTCCTCAATGTGGCCCTAATACTCTGTCGTACCGTCGTACATTAGACCTACAACAATGATAAATAAAAATCTAAACAAAAAACAGTTATTCCTTTCCATTTTTTTAAACCCACAGGGAGCCACTGGAGAGGGGCTAAAGAGACGCATGAGGCTCCGGAGCTGCAGGTTGCAGACCCCTGACCTAGGGTAAGTCAAACACGTACTAACACAACTACGGAAAACATGTCACAAACGTAAATAGAAAACTTGTGACAAACGTGACACGTGACTCCTGGTTAAAAGTCCGGTGTTTGTCGGGCTCCACCCCCGCTCACCATAAGTGGTCTTTCTTGCATCTTATACTACGTCACTAACTCTTACCGTAGCATTTATACACGGATGTGTTTACATTGCAGTCAGTACAGGATACATGGTGTACAAATGACACACGGAAATCAATAAAGACGTACTTATTGCACGCTTAACGCCTTGCACATTATCGTGGTTGGGTATCGTGCATGCTGGCTCACTGGAATAGCTTACTGGGGAAACTTAATGGTACTGAGCCATCATTAATGTCATCAATTTCATCTGTGCATTTGTTATTACGACATGACAAAATGTCTGCTGTAGAAAAGGTCTATTACACACTGTGTTGGGGGCAGTGGGGGCAGTGAGTTGGGGGCAGCACTGCTACCCAGCTGCAGTGCTGCCCCTGTGGGTAAGACAGGGAGGTCAGAGGGTCTCTGACCCGTCACCAACTACGCTGCAGCGTTACCAGGCTCGTGCCAAGCAGAGTGCCTTGGAGCTGATGTGCTCCCACCCCCAACCCAACCCCCCCCCCCCCACACCGGTTAGGGCCAATCTTCAGTGTGTATGCTCACCATGGCTGCGAGTGTAGATGGTGGTAAATCCTTTGTCCTTGCATAGAACCCCCCACCCCCTCACATTATGACTACTGTAGTGTGTAGCCTACGTCACACTAGAACAAGCCACAGTGGTGCTATTTTTGAACCGACAGTGTCTTTCCTGAGGCCTTTTGATACTGTGGGTCTCTTGATGTTAGCTGCAATTTCACTTTAAGTTCTCTAGCCTTTATAAATGGGGTGATGTATTTGGTGATGATTGATTGATTTTTGTTAGGGCTGTCGATGGAATAAAATATTTAATTGTGATTAATCACAAATGCACATTTGTTTTCTGTTCAAAATGTACCTTAAAGGGAGATTTGTTAAGTATTTAATACTCTTATCAACATGGGAGTGGGCAAATATGCTGCTTTATGTGAATGTATGTATATATTTACTATTGGAAATCAATTAACAACACAAAACAATGACAAATATTGTCCAGAAACTGCGTAAAGCATAAAAAATATGCTCAAATCATAACATGTCAAAGTGCAGCCCAACAGGCAACAACAGCTGTCAGTGTGTCAGTGTGCTGACTTGACTATGACTTGCCCCAAACTGCATGTGATTATCATAAAGTGGGCATGTCTGTAAAGGGGAGACTCGTGGGTACCCATTTACATTCACATATCTGGAGGTCAGAGGTCAACGGACCCCTTTAAAAATGGCTATGACAGTTTTTTCTCGCTAAAATGTAGCATAAGATTGGAGCATTATTTAGCTTCTTCTCGACAAGCTAGTATGACATGGTTGATACCAATGGATTCCTTAGATTTTCTTGTTTCATATGATGGCAGTATCTGCCAGCCCTAGTTCTAATTTTATGCAAAATAAGCTATATAGGTGAAAAAAGTGAGAAAAGTCACATCCTGCATCCATAAGTAATGATCCACTCCATCCTGGAGAGTGATGCAAATCACAGAAAGTTGAAATGAACGTATATGTTCTGTTCAATTAAAAGACCCGAGGACCTATATTAGGTACTAGATTAGTGCAGCGGGGGTGTTCAGGGTTAGCTGTGTTGTTCCCACAGGGACATAACAGGCCAACAGACCCATGAACACTAAACTGGTTGCTGCATGCCTAAATATAGTATAGTAGCAGCGGCTAGAGCATGGCTTGTATCAGCCACGGCGAACTGCTGGCAATGGTGGCACAGCAGTGACGCAGCATGGCCAGTAGTCAGTGCATGACAGAAACACACACGCAAGCAGGAGCACTCACTCTGATTTATTTTTGTTTGCTTATTAAAACCCACCCCAAGACGTCTTTTTTTCCAGTCTTAAGAGAGCTGAAGATGGCAACACGAAAAACACTCAAAATATATTTTTTTCCACTTTAGGATTTCTCCAACGCTTTGAGGGTTTTGCTGGTGTTGCTTACAACAAACAAACATGAAGTCTTCATGCGGTGAAAATATTAGGAGGCTGGCTGGCTGTGTGGGTGTGAGTTCTGAAGCACCTCAGCAGTCGTCAGATAAACCCAGTTATTAGGCCTCGGTCTGCCTGCGTAACACTCCGTATTAGACAAACTACTGCACACAGATCTGCAAATTAGTCAAGCGGCCTGCCTCCCTCTGAATCGCTCCCCTCAAGGCAAGCATCTGCCAGCACATTTGTGATTAAAGCTCAGACATGAGGAACGACTAAAACAACAATAGAAATAGACTAAGAAAAGAGAGGATAGAGCTACGACAGGTCGTAGTCTTTGTACCTCTCTTTGTTGTAGAGACTGGCTTCAGCCGTAGTGCCAACACAGGCACAGCGGTGACGGCAATGCAAACAACAGCACTGTCTGCACAGGCCACGGGGGGAGAGAGAGATGAAGGGACAGTAAGTGGGAAGAGGAGGCGATGAAGAGATGTACGTTGAACACTTGAACAACACTCACAGCTGATGGTGTAGGTCATTCTGATGTAATGCCCCTACAATTGTGTGATGAGGTTTTTCTTGGGGGGAGAGAGAAGCCTAGATGAGAGGACTGCAAAGAATAACGTGAAGTCCCCGGAGGAGGCATTACAGCTAATATGAAAGGGTGAGAGAAAAGGAGAGGCAATAAGGAGAAATGGTATGAGTGGTTGAGAAAAGGGGACTCACTGAGTGCTTTGTCACACTGACTGCAACCTGTGAAATGACTGGCCGGAAAAAATCAGCCACAAAACCTTCTCATCAGGCGGTGACACTCAAATGGTAGCCAGGTGGAAAAAACCCTCGCCCACGATTGCAGGTAGGGTTGTGTATTGTCAAGAATCTGGTGATACGATACACATCATGATACAGGGATTACGATTCAATATATTGCGATATATTGCGATACTGTAAGCAAGGCGATATATTGCGGGTTTTTTTCAAATCAAATTTGCCACTAATTTTTCAACGCATTAACGCAATAGATATTTCGAAAAGGTTGTAGCGGACTCAGTTTTAAAAGCTAGAGTGAATATACTGGAATCACATGAAACTATAAAACTTAAGGAATCCATCGGTGCCAACCATGTCGTACTAGCTTGTCACGAAGGAGGTTAAATAACGCTCCAAAGTTACATTCAATTTTAGCGAGGAAAAACTAGCATGGTTATTTTCAAAGGGGTTCCTTGACCTCTGACCTCTAGGTCAGTGAATGTAAATGGGTTCTATAGGTACCCACGAGTCTCCCCTTTACAGACATGCCCACTTTATGATAATCACATGCAGTTTGGGGCAAGTCATAGTCAAGTCAGCACACTGACACACTGACAGCTGTTGTTGCCTGTTGGGCTGCAGTTTGACATGTTATGATTTCAGCATATTGTTTTATGCTAAATGCAGTACCTGTGAGGGTTTCTGGACAACATTTTTAATTTTTTGTGTGTTAATTGATTTCCAATAACAAATATATACATACATTTGCATAAAGCACCATATTTGAGTATTAAATACTTGACAAATCTCCCTTTAAGCTACAATTTGAACAAATAAATAGTGTGTGATTAATCATGATTAACTATGGACAATCATACGATTAATCGCGATTAAATATTTTAATTTAAAAGCCATGAAAATGAGCCTCGTTCTGATACAAGTGAATAATCCCCATGCCTGCTCGCTTTGGGAGGCGTTAAAGCGCGCCAGTCATTCAAAGGAGGCAAACAGGTGCTGTTTAGGTAAATGATGTTTCTCTTAGCTGAAGCACAATACCCACAATGCATGTGTACAGGCGTGCCCTGTACCAAGGCCTTGTCTTTGTGTTTACAGAAAGGCCATCTCTGAAAGCAGAGCGAGGGGAACTCCCTCTGAGTAAACGCACGACTGAAACATGAGCCGTACGGCAGGCGATCCCCATCAGCTGTGGCTGACCGGATTCAAACAGGCACAGTGATTTGCATATACATACATCAATACAATACAAGCATGTGATCGGTCGGATTTAATCAATAAAGTCATGATTGGAAATCAGAATTTAATTTTTACTAGATTAAAATATTGAATCGCAATTAATCACATGATTGTCCATAGTTAATCATGATTAATCGTAAATTAATCACACATTTTTTATCTGTTCAAAATGTACCTTAAAGGGAGATTTGTCAAGTATGTAATACTCTTATCATCATGGGAGTGGTCAAATATGCTGCTTTATGTAAATGTTTGTATATATTTATTATTGTAAATCAATTAACAACACAAAACAATGACAGTTATTGTCCAGAAACCCTCACAGGTACTGCATTTAGCATAAAACATCTGCTCAAATCACAACATGTCAAACTGCAGCCCAACAGGCAACAACAGCTGTCAGTGTGTCAGTGTGCTGACTTCACTATGACTTGCCTCAAACTGCATGTGATTATCATAAAGTGGGCACAGCCATGACAGTTTTTCCTCGTCAAAATTTAGCGTAAGTTTGGAGCGTTATTTAGCCTCCTAGTATGACGTGGTACAACCAAAACATAGCAAGTTGCATTAATGCATTAAAGAAATTAGTGGCGTTAAAACAAATTTGCGTCTTAATCGTGTTAACCTTGACCCTATTTAAGACATGCCCAAACACATTATGACATCATAAACTACCATAGAAACCATTTACATTAAACACACAAATTCTGTTCTTCCACAACTGAATCGGACTTTTCACTTCTCCTCGTCAAGCTGTCAGTCACAGACAAATTTACATCACATTAAGCTTCTGCTCTTCACCCTTTCACTGACACAGTGTCAAGCAACCACCATCTGGACAAAGACATCACACTTCTGCTTTACGTCTTTACTGCGCTGATCAAACCAGTCAGTTTCTCTTTGACATTTGAAGTAAACCCTTGCTGTTTATAAGAAGCTTCTCTTTCCATTGAGTCACACTCTCAAAAGTTGACAGTGGACCCTGACTGTGTGCTGACGCAAAATAACCTCATGTGTCACACAGGTTAAGAACATATGCACTAGATGAATGGAAAATAGGCATGTATATGTACGCCAGCATCTACAGAGAGAGCTTTCTGAGATCAGTACTGAGACATATTCCACACCATAGGGCATACAAAGAGATAATGAAGACGGGGGTTTACAGGAAGTGACAGAATCTAAATGGCTGGCCTATAAATGATAGCACGGCGCTGGGATTCCGTGCAGCGTCATAAGTCATTCAGATGTCTACTAAACATTTTATTGTGTCTGTTGGCTTCAAACACCCAACAATGCCTACCAAACTCAGCTTTCAGGATGAGCCAGCATCCTTTAACTGCAGCCTATAAATTCCAGTCTTCCTAACAATAAAGCGACTGATAGATATTTAACAAGCGAGAGCAGGGAGTTCATGTCACCACTCCGGTAGTTCAGCGTGCCAGTTCAGAAACCTGAGGTGGAGGAACACCTTTTTTTCCCCCCACACTTTCCTGCCCCCCAAACATACTTGCAAGGATAAGAGCTTGTTAATCCAGAGGTGAGATGAATGGCAGCACTGTGTATGTGTGTGTGCTAGCAGGAAGGAGGGCAGGCTGGGATCCCGGGCGCAACTCAACTCAGCACAAAGACTGGCTCAGTGCTGCTTCTGTCACACATATAGGGAAAGGATAAAAATATACATGTATGTTATATAGCAGGGAAATGCAACAACAGAGGAGTTACAGTGCTCATGTGGGCAAGATATTTACCTTTAGTTAGCTATCAGGACTCGGTATAAAAGTTACAGTAGAATTGAAATACCTAAGAGGATTAATAAAGTAGCCCTTCTTCTTCTTCCTCATCCTCATCCTCCTCATCCTCATCTGCAACCGCTTATCCCGTTAGGGGTCGCGGGGGGGCTGGAGCCGATCCCAGCCGACATTGGGCGAAGGCGGGGTACACCCTGGACAGGTCGCCAGTCCATCACAGGGCTGACACATAGAGACAGACAACCATTCACACTCACATTCACACCTACGGGCAATTTAGAGTCAACAATTAACCTAACCTGCATGTCTTTGGACTGTGGGAGGAAACCGGAGTACCCGGAGAAAACCCACGCTAACACGGGGAGAACATGCAAACTCCACACAGAAGGGCACCAAGCCAGATTTGAACCTGCAACCCTCTAGCTGTGAGGCGCCAGTGCTAACCACTGCACCACCGTGCTTAAAGGTCCCATATTATAAAAAAGTGAGATTTTCATGTTTTTTTTTTATTATAAAGCAGGCTTAAGTTCTATATAAATACTGTGAAAGTATCGAAACACTCAATCCACAGGGAAATACACACAGCCCGTATTCAGAATGTCTGCTTTTGTCATTTCTGTCCATTTGTGATGTCACAAATATTCAATATTTAGATCCTTTACACGGTTTAAATGTAAACATTCTAAATGTGTCCCAATTAATTCCTGGTTGCAGTGTATGTAAATGTCATCAGCTGACAGGAAGTACACATGGACCCAAGCTGTTGCCTAGCAACGCAATTCTGTTGCAATTTCGTCGCAATTCCTTCGAAATGCGCTAAAACGGAGCGTTTCAGACAGAGGGTAAATACAGACATATTCAGGCCGACAGTATGAGGAAAATAAAGTTTTTTTTGAACATTACGGCATTTAAACATGTTCTAGTAGAAACACAAAATACAAGTATGGAATCGAAAATGAGCACGATATGGGACCTTTAAATGCTAACACTGCCTTCCCTCCTGGCTTTTTTTTTAAAAACCGAACAATACAGCTATAACACACATGACAAAGTTGACCCTGAAGTTGTTAGTTCTTCGTGTTACAATTTTCAAGAAGTGATTTCACCTGGAGGCATGTGTGTTAGAAAGTGGAACACAGTTGAAGGTGAAATATCCCTTTAAGCATTAGAGCCACTGAGGATATGCTGTGTGGGCATGTCAAACAGAGGAGAACTGGATGCTGCGAGCGCAGGCTCGTAAGCGCATTTGCTCCTCTGACCTGTTCCTAACGTGTCGGCTCAGACGAGGCAGATAAGGAAGGAAAAGAGCGTTTTGTTTTTTTATTGCCTCCTGAAAGCAGTGGATGGTGAAATTGAACTTCTATGAGTTATCCAAACAGCGCTTCAGCTGTCCAGGCAGGACAACGAGGCCAAATTACTATCAATCACACTGATCCTCATGACAATATTGCATTTTCACCACAAGGGACTTTTACCGCGAAAGCTTCTATTAGCTGATTTATGAGATACAGTTGATACAAAAAGGATGATATCGTTCATGAAGAGAGGAGGTAAAAGAGGATTATATTTGAGGATTATTAAATGTGTCCTCCTGGCATAAATCTCTGTTTTTATAATAGTGTCCCTTGACAATGACATATTTATACACATAAATAATATTCCAGAATATGATATTCTCTAAAGTCATGTCCACACATACTGGCCTGCCATACTCCTTATATTGGAATTTACTCTACCCATATTGCACAGAGATAAGAATAAAAAAATAATTTAAAACTATTCATGAAAATGTATCTTTGGAGAAAATTCATATACATGTACTCAATACATATTTGCTTTAAAAGTATGGGCAAGAATTGGTTTACATATGGATATAGTGATAGTTTACAGCTGTATTAATCTTTTTGTTGCCACTTGGGGGGGAGGGCAACAAGATGTAAACACAACACCAACATATTATCATCTCTAAAGTTGATGTAAAGAATGTGTGTGAAACCGTTGCCTATTTACAGCCACCCAACAAATTTAATTTAATAATCATTCTTTACTTAGCTCTGTTTTGGTCCTCACCAACTCCTATGTAAAATATATATATATATATATATATATGATCGTGTTGTTTTTTGCTACACAAAGCATCTGTTTTCTCGGCAAAAACAAAGTTCTATAAACCCACTGTACACTACCTGCTCAGCACCAAACAGCAGGCAGACATGGTTAGCATCTAGCTGGTGAACACAGTGGAACATTTAGCAGCTAAAGAGCCAGATATTTCCCTCATGAGTTGGTAGAGACCAAAAGCAGAAAAGAGGAGTGAATATTGGACTCACGTTCACCAGGTGGACAGAAACATGACTGCTAATGTTGCTCTGTAACTGTTAGATGTGTAAATAAGCTATTGTTTGCTAACCAGTTTGACATATCAACTTAAAAGATGATGATTGCCAATTCTGTGTTCACAACTTGTTTCTGCTGCCCCCAAGTTGCCAAAAAAAGTCTATTTTCCCATGTTTTTGTGTCTTAGTGACTAACGGGGACAACAATTTTTTTTCCATTTTTAGTGGACATACATTACGGTGCCAGCTTTCCCCAATAGCATCATATTGTAGCCCGTGAGCGGCTGGGGCTAGGACGATACACATATCTCCCGATTCGATACGATAACTGGGTGCCGATTTGATACATTTTGCGATTTTGAAGTTTTGCTATACAATTTTACGATTAAGTGCACTAGACCATGGGTAAAAGTTGAATCATACACTTCTAGGGACTTTTACTTTGGAAAATATCTAAATTGATGGAGTAAAATTTGAGTAATTAGAGTAGTACAATTATTTTCAGCATGTATGTAGTCAGAGAGGTCCTGAAGTCAAATATAGCAGTCATCGTCAGGTATCATTTATTAAATTTTTTCCAGCAACCCAAAAATCAAAGAATAAAGAAATTTTCCTCACAAATTAGTGGTATTTTCTTTTTAATGTATAAGGGACATGTAATGTTTTATATTTCTGGTGAATATAATCCAATCAATCTTATTTCCATATATGTATTTTGTGTATACAGTTCCCTTTGTTAACATCTTATTTTGAAAACTGGAAACCGGACGTAGTCACACGTGTATACTTCCTCTAACTTCTCCAAGGTGGTCTCTAGCTCTCCTGTCAGCTCCGTTCTCTTTATCCATCCATGGTCAGCTCCATCGGGGCCGTTTGAATGCATTTAACATAAATGTCAGTATATGGGTGCTCTACAGTTGTAGCGAAGGCCCATTTGACCACGGAGATGAGAGCGACCGCATGGCGTGGCTTGACCGCAACGTTACCGTAATGCGATAACATCATGTGTCCCAAAAGCCAAATGAAGCAAATATATTGATTTTGGCATTAAAAAAAGTTATTTCAAAATCAATTTTTTTCCCACCCCCCCTGATAAAAGATATACGAGTGTTTTACAGGTGGTCCACGGAAAGCAAACACATCTCAGCTCCAATGTATGCAAGAAATGGACTAAATGGATTACATTTATATAGCTCCTTGCTAGTCTTCCGACCACTCAAAGCACTTTACACTACATGTCACCATTCACCCATTCACACACACATTCACACATTGATGACAGAGGCTGCCATGCAAGGTGCCAATCTTCCTATCAGGTTCTAATCTAAATACTCATTCACACACAGATGGCTCAGCCTTCAGGAGTAGTTTGGGGTTCAATGTCTTGCCCAAGGACTTAGGGAGCACTTTGACATGAGGACTGGAGGAGCCAGGGATCGAATCATCAAATTGGTGGATGACACGCTCTACCTCTGAGCCACACCAATAAAGGTACTAAAGCAGCTGGTAAAGCAGCAGATGAGATGATGAGCTAAAAACCCTTGGTTGTTTAACAGTAAATCAATGCTTACATTATATTTCAAAGAGTATAAAGTTTTTTCATTTTCAGAAATCACAGAACTACTATACTTTTAATTCCACTGCATAAAGTTTATCTTACTAATTGTCAGCCTACCACTCAGAATTACGATGATCATGCTCACAAATTGAAATAAATACAGACCATTTGAATATACAGATGGCTCAGGTTAGGGATGCTCATTTTGAAAAATGTTCTTAACCGATAACCGACCCTTGTTAACCGATTATTAACCGTTAACCGACTAGATTTGTGCCTCGCATGCAGCGGTGTACCAACTGCAGGAGCACAACAGATATTGGTTGACGGGAGTCTCCAGTTCACCGTCCGGGAGCGTTAACTTAGCAGCTACGATGCTGCGTGTAGTGTCGCGGACATGCAGCCACTTTCCCAGTAAAAGTCTCCTTCGCACATTTAGTTTAGTTTAGCAGGTTGTCAGCTGTGTGTCTGCCCGGATTAACTTTAGCGAGTGTCCAACAAACAGTGTGTGTGTTTGTGCTACGTTAGCAGCTCTATCATTGCCGGAGGCTTCGTGTTCACCGCCAGCACACGTAGTCTGTGTAACTTAAGCGAGTTTCCAACAGACCGTGTGTGTGTGTTGGTGGTGAGTGTGAGGTTGTTGGTGGCGTTCTAGTTGTGATCGTAGGTGTAGCAGTGTGTGTGTACAGTTTATTTGTCGGTGAATAAATGCTACTAAACTACAACTCCTCCGCTCCGCTCAAGCGAGCCAGAGACCGAAGCCGACTTCCTGTATCCTGCAACTCCGGCTCCGCCTCTTAAGGTGGGATGTTAAGGTGGACCAGCTTTTCTCCTTAAAGAGATGAGCCGCTCCTCTGACCCGCTCAGCTTTTGAGTTAATTATTAACATTTCTTTTACCGTTTTAACCAATAGCGTTAGTCGGTTAAAATGCTTAATGTCGGTTAACGGTTAAACGGTTAATTATGGACATCCCTAGCTTAGGTTTATGTAAAATTCGTTAACATCACCAAGCAGCTGAGGAGGAGAGAAGAACACCCATTCCTTCTTAACTGAGATGAAATTGCGAAGTGCAAAGTGCAATGTCCTCAGGGATATTCTAGTGTCGGGTATCAGTTGGGTGCAAACAAGCTAACGTCAAGGCAGCACCGTTCCCTGGAAGGCCCCAACACACAGGTTTTTATACATATTTTAACCACCTGTTTCACTGGGTTTAACACTTGGGTGGTTAAAATGTGAAGTGGGGCCCCAAAGCAAAATCTCACCCTATGCCCCAAAGGGATAAGGCTGGCCCTGTGGGGTATTGTCACTTCTCTGAATTCCAGGACATTTCAGTGTGTTACTTCCTTTGTACAAACTGGCTATTACACAGCACTTAATACAGAAATCTGGTTTAAAGTAACATTGATAAATATGATTTTGGGCGTTTTTTCAACCACATCTAGCTTTATCATCAGTTGGACATGGATATCATCGTGTTCTGTGGCTGAAAACGGTGACAGCGAGGCTCTCAGCTGTGACAATTGTCATATCAGCAGACAAGTGCAACTTTCAAGGCCAGTTACCATCACAGCGGCGTCATCACAGGAGAGAGAGAGAGAGAGAGAGAGAGCAAAGGCCTGAGTGGGAGTTCAGTACCTCCGTTACTCCAGTTCAAGCTCGCTGCCAAAGGGATGAAAGGAAATCATTCACCAACTTCCCAGCCACCCAACCGTGCATTCCTGACGTTCATGAGCGCTCATGTGAAGAGAAGAAGAGTGTGAGGACGAGGACCCTTGTGGGTGTGTGTGAGTCAACACTTTCATAAGATATGTAAATTAGCATTTTTTGACTCAACATTTAAGCAAAAGTTTAGACCAAAGTGGAAATCCAATCTTTACAATATGGCCCTAATAATAGAGGATAAGGGATGTCATCATTGAACTGGATGACCCCCATGGAGGTCATTAACATCATTACAAAACCTCTTTGACCACCAAGTCTGGACAGGCCTCATAAAGAACGGGGACTAAATAAATGTAATCCTCCTTTGTAAGGAATTATGACATGACAGTAGATTGAAAAGAGACACTATATATATAATCTTTAACAGCAATAGGATGTTGTGTAAAAAGTAGGTCTGTCAACGTGATGATAACATGTTACTGCAAATTTGTTTTAACGCCACTAATTTCTTTTATATTTTTGAACTTTAGATTTTTAGGTTGTAGTGGGTCAGTATTAAAGCTTGAGAGAAGATACTGGTATCATATGTAACTAAAAAACCTAATGAATCCATCGGTACCAACCGTGTTATACTAGCTTGTCGCAAAGGAGGCTAAACAATGCTCCAAACTTCCGCTAAATTTTGGCGAAGAAAAACTGGCATGGCCATTTTCAGAGGGGTTCCTTGACCTCTGACCTCCAGATATGTGAATGTAAATTGGTTCTATGGGTACCCACGAGTCTCCCCTTTACAGACATGCCCACTTTATGATAACCACATGCAGTTTGGAGGCAAGTCATAGTCAAGTCAGCACACTGACACACTGACAGCTGTTGTTGCCTGTTGGGCTGCAGTTTGCCATGTTGGGATTTAAGCATATTTCTTATGCTAAATGCAGTACCTGTGAGGGTTTATGGACAATATCTGTCATTGTTTTGAGTTGTTAATTGATTTCCAGTAATAAATATATACACACATTTGCATAAAGCAGCATATTTGTCCACTCCCATTTTGATAAGAGTATTAAATACTTGACAAATCTCCCTTTAAGGTACATTTTAAACAAATAAAAAAGTGTGATTACATTTTTGCACATGATGCACAGCAGTTTTGATAAATGGGTACTTATTCAGATGTCAAACAAACTCCTCCTGGTCTAAAGCTGGACCCTGACTGGCCAGAAACAGCAGCTCCCTCTAATTCAGTTAAAGCAAATAATTGAATTTAGTATGTCCAGTTCCTGTGCAAACCGGGCTGTTTGGAGAGACTTGTTGGGAGTTAAGGCCCAGTCACACATTCCACACGGTCCAGCATTTAAAACAGCTCAGCTTGTTGTGAAATCAAGTGGAATTACCGCAATCAGTGGATTCACTATCAGAGGCTGAGTAAATCTGTCCATATCTCTGTGTGGAATTCATCTTTGGTGAACTTTGACATTCAAATTAGCACCGTTGACCAATAGCAAACTGTCTTAAAAGTGCTGACGTTTGAGGTAACAGAGAGCCGGAGAGTCTGGAGTGAAGAAATGCTGTCGCAGCTTATTTGCTATGTTGTGCCATCCACTTTTATGGAACACTTACCCTCCTCTGTTGGAGGATAAACTGCTCCACTAAGGTGCGCTTTCACAGGCCAACATTTAGTCTGTTTTAATCAAACTCTGTTGCGGTTCAACTCCTGGTACGGTTCGTTTGGCCAGTTGTGAACGCAATAATCGTACTCTGATGTGAACCAAAACAACCGGTCTAAGACCGCTTGCGAGAGGTGGTGACATGGACACAGGTAAACGACAGGTTAACAAGAGTGGGAGAGGACTGACCTGGACTTCTGCAGAAGTCCAACGTTTGCTTGACATCTGGGACGAAGAGAACAGAATATACAGAATATGATAAATAAAGTCCACAAAAATAGATCAGTGCCGAGTCAAAGTGAAAAAACTTCGATAGCAATATTTCAAAGTCTGTGATTCCCTGTAGAGAAGTGGCAGCTCTCAAGACAAAAAAGATAAATTCGCTCCTTCGTACACGCCCCTCAGCAAATATTATTTTTTTATTCGGTCCACTTTAATTTGTGCACTGTGACACAGAGCGAGATACTGAACCCCAAGTTGCTCCCTGGATGCTTTACAGCAGCCCACTGCTCCTAAGGATGGGTTAAATGCACAGGTCAAATTTCTTGTGTGTATGTATATCATGATCGGGGTTGGAAATTAGCACTAGCCACCAGCCAAATGCTGGTAAAATATGCAAGTTTCTGCTAGACTAGCTTCACTCACCAGCCAAAGAAAACAATGGTAATCTATTGAGGGGCTGGTAGATTTTGGAATCCACCAGCAACAGCGGCAGGTGGACAAAACATTTTTTTCAAACACTGATCACGATTCTAAAAAAGTTTAAGTTTTCTTTTCTTTTTTTTTTCAAATAAATAGTTATTAGACAATCAATGGTACAAATACATCTTTTGAAGAAAGTGAAATGAACGTATTGTCCCCCGAGCCCCTTAAATAGAGTGCTGCGGGAATGAGTCCTACTGTAAAGCCCAGAAATGAGTTAGCACTTTAGCACTTCTGGTTCCCTTGTCTGGAAGTCAATGGGTTTTTAGTTAGATGTCTGAAATAAAGTCTGTGGTTAACACAAGCTGAAGAGATTTTAACGGTTTGTTCTACGACATAAAATACATCAATAAAAACCCCACTCGTGAATTTTGAAGCTCGTACGTGTCTTAAAAAAGCTGGCTGCTAACAAGTGGCTAAATGAGACGACTAAACGTCATCAAACTGAACACTAGTCCGCTGTTAGCTTAGTGGTGGTGATGTGAAGTCTAGCGACCGTGGTGTAGTTCATGTATAGCCTAACGATAGCTTTTTACTTCTGGCGAAGGCATTCACGCTTCAAAAATCGTATAAGTGGTGTTCATTTGTGAAGATTATCTTGCTGAAGAAAATGTTTAAGTCTCATAATTTGTTTGCCACATTTTTTGGAATAATCCAAATTCCAATGGAAAGATCCCATTGGATTTTTGACGAGGGAACCACGGCCACGATAATTCTGATTCCGACTTCCAATCTAAATGCGTCCCAGTGCATCAGCTCGGGAAAACACCCGCAGCAAACTGATGTTTGTGTGTGTATACAGTATAGAGTATACAGTATGTATGTATGTTGCGGTCTGAGCTTCACAAGCATCTACAGACAACCTACATCAATTACCACAGTGTAATTAGCGAAGACAAACACACATAAAGTACCCATCTTTAAATGAACAACTAGAGAATCCTGTGGGGAAATATTTCTGAAAATCTAATTTATCTAATTTATGACATTTTAAGGATCCGCAGGAACCCTGTTAGAAGAGACGGGAGGAGTAGACCAGTACCGTGTGTTCACAAAGACTTCTATCAAGCACAAATCAACTGAATGGAAATGGAAATAGCAGCTCCAATGTTGCTACAGCACGTTTCACAACACAAAACACTACTTAAAGTAGAAAATTATGAGAAGGTAATTTACTGTGTGCGCCGCCATGTTGCTGTGAAGTCAGGTGGGGTTATTTTGGAGAACTCGTGCTCTAGTTTCAGACTTGGAATTCTGACTTGGATGGCTGTTAAATTGTACTTTTCCGTGTTGGAGGTGGTTTTTATTCCTAGTTCTGAGTACAACGGATTGAAGCATAACTTCCGGGTTGGCTTACAAACATACATCATCCCTGCAGCACTCTCTAACTGTATTGAATAAAAAAGATGTACTGAGAACAAAATGACAGAGTGAGTTAAACAGTGCAGGGGATATAAAAAATAAGCTCAGACTTACACTAGCATGTGCTTGGCTTGCTGGTGTGTTCAGCCATTAGCCTGCCAGGTGAGCAGTCGTTACATCACCAACCTTCTAGAACTTCCTATTTCACTATTCATTTGGCTGTGCCACTGTGACCGGGCTTATAGTCTGAAACTGCCTGTAAAAGCAGACTGTTTTGAAACGGTGGCAACAGGTACTTACATTTTTTTTTTTTTTAAATTCCACAAAATGTTTACAGAAAAACATTATTTTAAAAGCGTCTCCACTGAACATTTATAACAGATGACACACGATAGCGCACATATCAGGCACACAAACTCTTAGTGTTGCACCGTGCACCATTTGATATACAAGCTGCTTCTTCAAGGCTGCTTTAAAAATAAAAGTCATCCGTTTCATGAGCTGCGTGGTGGATTAAGTGCAACAGCTCAAGCAGTGCACCACCAGCCCTCCTCTATTTCCAACCCCTCCTCCTGCTGCACAGACAGACACACACACACACACACACACACACACACACACACACGCACGCCAAAAAAAGATGGTGCTCTAGTCTAGTGCCAGCATGTGTCTCAACTTCCTTCCTGTCAGAGACAGTCATGATGCCACAACAACAAGTTGCACGCGGGAAATCAAATGCAGCTGGTTGGGAAGCAAAAGAATGATGGAGAGCAGACAGGAAGGAGAGAGATGTTCCTGATTCTTGACCTTCAGCAAACAACAGGCCAAACAAAACACTTTTTGCGTGAAACAGTATTAGATGTGAGACTTGATTCGCCACTGAGGGCCTCATAAATGCAGAAGTCCATGAAAAAAACACACCAGTGTTTGATGTTTACTAATACATATTGATATTCTAGTGAAACTGCAATTATTAAGTGAGTTAAACCTTAAATATACGCTCAACTGCAAAACAGACTCCTGTAGTCATGGAGGAAAATATAGCATAGAGAGGCTCTCTTTGTATCATAAACCTGTACACGGATTTCAATGGGTTCATTCAAACGGCAGAGAGAGGATTTTCTTTGCAAGCTGTGAGATTGCCTCTGGTGAAGAGGCGCTCATCCTGTGGTATCAGGCCGTTATTGTTAAAGATGAGCTGTACATTCATCACAACCGCTGGTTTATCAGGTGTCACATGTCAGCCATCATAGAGGCTACACAAGTGACAGAGTGATGTGTGAAGACAAAATGTGAAATAAGATGCAAGCAGCATCTCTGTTAGATAAAACGAGGTTGCATTGTGTAATAGTGTTCCTTCAGAGAGGCTGGACCAGCATCAACAGGTGTGCAACTTTCAGAGCTTCCAAACAGACATGCAAATGTTGAAAGTAAAACTCACACGAACGCATGATAGATGAACGCCCAGGCTCTGGGTCTCTCCAGCACGTTGTACAGGTAGTTTTGGAGCCGCCGGTAGCGCACGTTCCTCCGGCCGCTCTGCGCGCTGTAGATCAGAGGCTTGCCCAGCAGGCTGAGCCGGGCGCCCTGCTTCACCCGCATGCTATCAGACCCGGTGCTTGTGGTGGTGGTGGTGGAGGCTGACAGCAAACCGTCTCCCGCGTTGTTCATCATCTTCCGTCCGGACTCCACATCCTTCAAGCCGTAGCCTTCTGTACGGTGTCCCGGCGACGTCCTCATCCAGAGCCCGGTGCCGCCTTCGTCTCCGCTGTGGTTCCGGGGCATGGCATCACCAAAGCGGGCATCAAGTGCGCGGAGGTCTCTCTTCAAGCATGCGTGTCCTGAGGAGCCGCGAAATGTGTCCTGCTGGACGGACAATATCAACACATCACACGTGCGACACGCAGTCTACTAACACGCGCTGCGAGTGAACGCGTTGTCAGCGCTGTTCAGTCAGTCTCGCTCTGACCGCCCCTCTCTCCTCTCATCAGCCCTCTCCTCCAACCAGTTACACCACCACCGCGCGTAAAGGTATCCACTCGCCTGTCCTGCGCACGGTGCCGTCCAGGGGTGACACAATAACCAGTGACGGACACAGCGTGTGTCCGGTGGAGCTGGAGGAGAAGGTGTTTTTAGTATTAATTTCGAGCTCAGTCTCTCTTCCCAGTGCGCTCCTCTGCCGCCTGTTGCTTCAACAAGGCTGCGCGTCCACAGCAGATGCGCATCTGTGTACTGGCCCGTGCCCGCGATCCACTTTATCTCGATGGTCAAAGTAAAGAGTTTGTCTCTTAATCTCGCCTCCACATCACTGGAGAGTGGAGCGTTCAGCCTCCAGGAGTTGGTGTTTTTTTTTTTTGTGGCGCCAAGGCGGCACAAATGCTAATGAGCAACCGTCGCTTCTTGAGTCATTTAATTTCCCGAAAAAGTTCCAAATTACACCACTATAGGTTTCTGAAAAGCCTATCAGGTAACATGGGTTCTGATGGGTTTTCCACTCGGTCGGCTGGAAAGGGAACCAACGAGGACGGCTCACTGAACATCTGCACAAAATATCATGCTATCACCAAATGAAGCTTTTTCTAAATTGAGTAATGTGTGTTGTGTAAATATCTTATATTTGATCACATTTGCATGAGAAAAACCCTGCAGTCATTCTTTTCAAGACTGGTAACTGAAACCAGCATGTATGAGAGACACCTTTCTGGTGCACAGCTGGAATATTAATATTCTAAATGATGCAGAGTTTAATGAAGATGTATTGACGGTATCAGTCTATAAATAAAAATCTAAAATATCCCAAAAATATAAATACTGCTTCCTTTGTGTCACTATAGCCTAAGGTGAAAGTGTTTTTAAAAAAAAAAAAAAATGCGTCAGTTAGGCCTCAGCATGAACTTCCTCTTCACATGTGCACTCTCCTGTAGACTTTTACTTTCTCATCATCAGCCTGAGCGGATGCATCGAAGGGCTGACCACATGTGTGAAGAAAACACTTGACTTCTTACAGCAGTATTGTGTGTGGCTGACAGCCTCTTCTATCAGCAGGAGTCCAGCATCTTGTCACAAATAGCTCAGTGTGTGAGTAACAGGGCCACAGAGAACGGAAGTGTGTGTTCTCGTATTTAGGAGCTGAGAGTGTGCAGGACTTTTAACAGCCTCAGAGCACTGACTGACTCCCTCCGTCTTCCAACAAAACTACTCCATCTACTGGAGACTGCAGCACCAGACAGCCTTTGTAGACACTACAATCTCACAGGTTTTGGATGCAAATCCTCTAAGTCTTGCAGTTTGCTCAAGTATATGATAGCCTGCTACATGGTCACAGGAATATACCTCATGGGCACTGGACCTCACACAGTTCGATGGGGGTTGTAATATTGGTGATCTAGGGCGTGAGACGTATTCCTCTTACACTGACATAACAGACAAACGAATCATACAATGCTGAGAAGAAGTACTTTACCAGACCATAGTAGCATTTCCCTTCATTTCTTCCTATGCATACTCAAATACTGCTCCGTTTCAATACATTTGAAACAGTCATTACAAATTGATGCCATTCAGCCAAACACTGTCCAAACCCAGAGAACTTGATTTGAAATTTTAGTGGAAAAGATCCCAGTGTTTCCAAAGGAACCAAATATGTCTGGTTAAATATAGGGGAAATGTATAAAAGTCTTAGGCATGAAAGTTTATTCTTGACCGTGGAAATAACTGTTCTCGACTCAAGGTCCTCGCTTTTTGCAGCAGATGAAGTTTTCTCAGTTGTCACAGGGTCGAATCTGATGACATGTTGACATGACGCATCATTATCATGTCTTAAAAGTAGGGCTGTAAATCGATTACAATAGTTAATCGCGATTAATCACAAATGAATCACACATTTTTTATCTCTTCAAAATGTACCTTAAAGGGAGATCTGTCAAGTATTTAATCCTCTTATCAACATGGGAGTGGACAAATATGCTGCTTTATGCAAATATATGTATATATTTATTATTGGAAATCAATTAACAACACAAAACAATGACAGATATTGTCCAGAAACCCTCACAGGTACTGCATTTAGCATAAAACAATATGCTCAAATCATAACATGGCAAACTGCAGCCAAACAGGCAACAACAGCTGTCAGTGTGTCAGTGTGCTGACTTGACTATGACTTGCCCCAAACTGCATGTGATTATCATAAAGTGGGCATGTCTGTAAAGGGGAGACTCGTGGGTACCCATAGAACCCATTTACATTCACATATCTGGAGGTCAGAGGTCAAGGGACCCCTTTGAAAATGGCCATGCTAGTTTTTCCTCACCAAAACTTAACATAAGTTTGGAGCGTTACTTAACCTCCTACGCAACAAGCTAGGTAATGTTTGGTACCAATGGATTCTTTAGGTTTTCTAGTTTCACGTGACGCCAGTATCTTCACTCTAGCTTTAATACTGAGCCCGCTACAACCTAAAACGTTGCAGTAAAGAAATGAGTGGCGTTAAAACAAATTTACTTTAGTGCATTATTATCACGTTAACTTTGACAGCCTTACTTAAAAGTGCTGTCATAAGTCATAAAAACAACAACATATCCATCTTCATGAAAAGAAATGGAAAAAAAAGTAATAATTGGATAGTGAGTTGGGATTGTTTTGTCAATTGATGTTTGTCTATTTCACTCACTGTTAACATCATATACACTTAGGGCGTATTCACACCTGCCTTGTGTAGTTGGGTTGAATTGAACCCTGGAGCGTTTACCCTCTCGGTGCGGTTCGTTTGGGCAGGTGTGAACACAGCAATCGCACTCGGGTGCACCGAAACAAGTGAACTGAGACCTCCTTAAAGGGGTGGTCTCGGTTCGCTTCCAAACGAACTGCGGTACGGTTCGGTATGCTTCGTTTTACGGTGAGAACATGATCCAGCCCAACTGGAGAAAGCATTGCGCCTTTTTGGATTAAACCAGCTCCGGTAGTGAGCAGCGCTGTGCACGTCAACAGCAGACACCAGACAACATCACTACAAAAGAGACTACGCTTGCCCTCTCTATTCACATCAGTACTAAACAGGTTTAATTTCAGGCTGTGTTGAAGACCACGGGCATACCTGATGGATCTTCAGAATATTTTTGGCCGATGAGCACGTCACAGTTTAAGAGGGTTAATGCACGCCTCCGCCTCCTCCTCCTCCGTCCTCCGTACTTGATATGCACCTTCGCCGACTCCAGTGCATCAATACATTGTTTTCCAGTCGCAGCCGCGCCTCATTTTCCAACTGTATTGTTGCCTTGAGTGACAAAACTGCTACGAGGTAAAAAAGAAAAAAAGACTGCCAGGGCCAAGAACAAGCCGCGTAGTTGTCTCTCCATTGTTGCGTTCTGGAAGTCTGCTCTTCTTTGTTTACTTCCAGGAGTTTTCCAGCATGGAAATTCTGACCAATTAGAAAGCAGTTTCTTTGCACACCAAACTTTCGATCCACTTGTAAATGCTGCCGTGTGAACACAAACCAAACTCAAGGCAATATGCAACATTATAACAATTTGGTCCCTGATTCAGACCAGAGCAAACAAACTACAGGCGTGAAAACGCCCTAACTGGCCACTTTATTAGGTACCCCTGTACAATGTCACATAAAGCAGCACCAGAACATCTATTTTTACAAAGATCACATTGTCATTGACATTTTGTCCTTCCCATTAACATACATGAGGAGTGCAGACTATTAGAAACACCTCTCTAATGTATAATGCAGACCAGTACAGAACGACTAACAACAACCTCAATGCTACAACAAATAGTACAGTGTCAAACAAGATAAAAACCCATAAGCACTAGAATCTCATGTTTAAATGTGTTCATCTTCTGATACTTAATGTTGTTTTTCTACCTGAAAAAAGAAAAGACACTGAGGACAAAAGTGCTAAAATGTACTGTAACTGTACATGTTGAGGAGGAACTCAATATTTCCTCTCGTTCCTCTTGAGAGAAATCTGTGGTGAGTCTGCAAACTGTCTCTGTAGTTATCATCTAATCTGGTCACATGACGAGTTGACTTCCTGCAACGAGCGCATGCACAGTCATGCGTCTTCAACAAGTACAGTAAGGATGAAGAAATACAGCCTCACGTTGAACACGTCTCAAAGTAAACAGTCTTTTTCATGTCATGAGACATGATTCAGCTTCAATGTCCTTTTTCCCAAAGTTTTTGTTTGCTTACATTTTTTTGCCCAGTTTCTTTGGGGGGGTGGGGGGGTCCTTGGTCCCTGTTTCCACTGATGTGTGACCTTTGACCTGATTAGACAGATTAACCCATTCCCTGGGAGCAGCATGGAAATTTTATGGTGGCCTCTGACATGTATGATCTGCGCTTCTCTTTTCCACCGTGGTCCATATCCACGCTTTGTGCACGGAGGTCGTGACCCCCTGATGCTGTGATGGGAGGGTAGTACCGGGGGGGAGGAGGGGGGCCCGGCTGGCATGGCGGGGCTGGTGGGAGGGTTAGTCAAGATTGCCTGCAGATATTGTTTCGGGGGGCCCTCTGCTTACTTAACGAGAGGATGTAGAACATAAATCTCCCAAGCCCTCTGCTGCACTGTATCATATGGGAGGTCACACATGAGGCCGCTTTGGTACAACTTCCTCTTCAGTCGCAGACGAACTGTAGCAGCACCCGATGCACAGAGTTACGGTGTTACTGTAGTAGTACACGGCTGTCATGTGCTTCTATCAACAAATACTAGATAATACAAGTTTTGCTCTCCAGAATCGTACCTCTCCTATATGAGATTATGTTTGTTCTTGGCATTGTCTTTTACAAAAGCTACATGGAGAGAGAAGAGCCTCCAGTTTGGGAACGGAAAAAAATGATAGTAAAGTCCGCGCTATGAACGGAGAAACGGCCTTGCCTGTAACTGATGAAAATGATTAAATAGTAAATGGTTAATGGACTTTCATTTATATAGCGCCTTTCTAGTTTTCTTGTTTCTAGTCTAGCACTTTACACTTCATGTCAGCATTCACCCGTTCACAAATACATTCATACACTGATGGCAAAGGCTGCCATGCAAAGTGCCAAACTGCCCATCAGTATCTGATCTAAATACTCATTAACGGCTCAGCCTTCAGAAGCAGTTTGGGGTTCAGTATCTCAATCAAGGACACTTCGACACGACTGGAGGAGCCGGAGATCGAATCACCAACCTTCCAATTGGTGGACGACCCGCTCTACCCCTGAGCCACAGCCGCCCCGACATGTACACAGTAGTTAGCAGAGTACTGGCATAATGAATTAAGGAGCCTAGACCTCATTTAAAGCAGCAGTGGGTAGTAGAAATGGAGCAAAATATGATAATGATTATTTTTATAAAACAGTCAGTATATCCTGACAGTAGTGCATGAGACAGGTAATCTGAAAAAAAATCATGTCCCTCTGTGTCCGTGTTCAATCAGATCCGATTTGAAGTCTGCCGTCTCTGAGCAGCTGTCAATCACTCGCGAACTCCGATTAAACGGTCAAACTAGGCAGCGCTGATCACATATGAATCAATGTTCTGTTACTGTAATGACTATTTCTAACATAAAATGTTTTCAGAATCATCTTGTAGTGCACGGTTTAGCTGTAAAATGAGAAAGTTTGTGACACGGCAGCCATGTTGAGATCTGTCGAGGAAATACCAAGCACCGCCCACCAGCCGGAGCACAGCCAATAGGAACGCTCTCTCTCTCTGAAATGACCTGTGATTGGCCAAAGTCTCCCGTATGTAGATTTTCTAAAGCCTGAAAACAGAGCCATGAGGAGGAGCAGAGGTCTAGTTTTCTCTTAGAACACTTGGATTACAATATGCTGAAAGGTTATTATGGGATTTTTGCCCAATGATGCCAAAAACATTCTGCCTACTGAAGCTTAAATTACATTTATCCAATACAACAACAAACAGGATTTATCACTTTAGATGAGAAGGAATCAATATAATAGATAAGTAACATTAATACTGACATGTGACTTAGTTTCAAGTAAAGATCAAGTAAATGCACTTTTCTGACATGCTAGTTATATGGATATAAACAATGAAGGAAAAACTACTCCTTTACACGCAACAATAGAACAATAGAAATAGAAATAGGAGTCCAGCAATGAATTGAAAGTAAAGACAAATAAGTAGTAAATTGTTCTTAGAGCTGCATTTAGGTCTACTGCTTCTTCTTTTTTTTGGCCACTTGGGAGCAGGGGTGCCATAAAGGGGGGAAGTTACGACGATTCTAAGGAGACTGTGACTATGGGCCCTAAAAATATATTAGAACATTAGGTTTTGTTTTTTTCAATAAAATATTATTAACCAATCATCATTACAATTTTTTCAGTTGGTAACACACTAAAATCACACACAAAGCACACTTATTTAAAGTGACCTCAGCTCAACCTCAGCTCAAGTCTCCAAAACTCTAAACACACTTTCTGCTTTGCACCCAATTTGCAATTAAACACGGCATTTTTTGCAGCACACTGCACACAGTTCTCTACATAAGACACAGGAATCTGACATAAAATCACTTGTTTGCCATTTGAAAACATTCAAAATGACACACGCATGGACCAATTGGCCAATACACGTGCCACCTGCCCAAACACCTAATTGCTTGATTGTTGGCTCATCAATCAGGATATACAGTAAGCACTATAGTAAGACCACAGGTGAGAACCTATTTACAACAGTAATGAAAGCCAACATACAGCAATGAGAGACCTGTTTTCAAAAACGTGTATTACAGTATTGAAAAAGCTGTAAATCATGTTTTCTTTTTTGTCTCCATTAAAGTTGTTGCTGTGTTTATGTACTATATTCCATTTAGAATATGTTCTGATCAGATTTTCAGTGCAAAATGCAACTTTTGGAAATGCATGGATGCATCGACTGATATTTACAATGTGGAGAGAAACAAATATTCATCACGGTGCAACATAACACGTCAATATATTCATGTACTTTAGCTACTCTAACAATCTCTCTGAAACAATCTAACCCAGACTATATCATTGGAAAAGTAGAAAGTGCTTCAGATTGAGCACAGCAGTGTTGTGGATCAAACAGAATCAGATCCTATGAACCATGTGTGTGCCATACGGTGACAAAACTGGGTTTTTATAAATTATTGTATAGTTTTGAATGAAGTGTTTCATTTGTAAATATGTGAAGTGTTCTGATACATGTGGGAATTGTGTGTAACGTTAGTGTTCGACAAAACAAGCCTGTTTTCAAAATCGTGTTTAAAAAAAGAATGTTTTATTTACAATGTATTAATAAAACTAACTTTCTTTTCGACAAAATGCAAACATCCAGAGAGCCATCCGCTGTTTTTTACCAGCTGACAGCAGCCATAAACTGTTTACTCTCCTGCACACACCTGTATTAACTGGGCAGTCAATGGACAACCTCAACGAAGCTTCGAAGCTACTCATAGAAATACAATTTCCCACAGTCAGTGAATGTAGCCTCTCCTGCTCAGAGCGTTGTATTTGAGATGAACCTCTTTAACTGTGGTGTTTAAAACAAAAAAACAAGGCTTTCTAAATTAAAATGGACAACCAGTATTCTTCTCTTCTACGGATATACTCACATAAATTATGAATAAACAGTTGAAACTGTTAGCTAAACCTGCTGTAATGGATACATGGTTGAACTATAGTTAGCTAAAAGTAACGTTTTGGTTGACTGGTTTAGGCTACCTTACCCGCCACTGGGTCTCTGCCATCCACGGCTGTGTGACGCAGGGCTCAGGTGGGGGGGGGTCCTCATGGATGCTGCCTGGTTGGAGTAGAGGTCCTCACCTGGCTCTTTAACGAAACGACTTTCTAATCGGTAACTTGTGTTTTTTTTCCGAAGTACAATGTCTCTGCTATCCTTTTCTCTTTTAGCCTTTCTCTTTGCTGCTCCTCTGCTCCTCTGCTCCGCCGGGTTTGATTCATGTCTGTTAGTTAGCAGCTAGCATAACTTCTAGGTAAGCTAATGTTAGTCAAACTTTCAAACTGTTGCGCTGTCCAAAAGAGTCCCCCAGTCACCTGAGCCTAAGTCCCGCCCCTTCCGGTGGACTCCAGGGGACCTTATTTGAAATGTTTTTTTGAAATAAGTTTACTTATTTATGAACGGTAGTCAACAGCCAGAGACAAGTATTGTTTTGATCCTACTTGGATTGCATCATGAATCACACAGATGATGTTTGTCTATTTAAAAGATCATTTTGCAAGTCAAGAAAGTCAGTTTTCTAGAGGTTTGTCGTAGTGTCACTTAGTTTAGAGTGAAACCGCTCAGTGAACTACTGTACATCTCTGGTCTCTAGCTGGCTAGCTAACTAAGCAATGTTCCAGGCATTGTGTAAGTAGCAATGTAGCGTTACCTGATGTGTTTTATCCAGTAACTCCTGGTCTTTTTATCAGCCAGGAAGCGAAAGAACAAGTAATAAAACCGTTAAAATTGTTGCTAAATAAATGTAATGTAATGTTATAATCTATGGTAATCTCTATTAATATATCATATTTCGTGAGTTTATCATAAATACTTAAAAATCATAAATTGCAACATGATTGATAAACACAGCTGTTACATAAATGTAGCAGAATTAAGTGCAGTATTTTCCTTCTGAAATGTAGTGAGTGAAACTACATTTTCAAAATGTAATATAATAATGTAATAACATTTTGGCAGGCTTATTTATAAATGTTAGCATACTGACCATTTATTTTCACGTTTGCTGACAAGGAATTGTTTGTTACTATGTGAAAGAGGAAATGTGATGATTTATTCGTGTATCTGACCTGAACGTATCTTGCATTTGAATTGTTCAGTTATGCAGAGAAACACTTGTAATGTGTTTAGACTTTAAAGGTCCCATATCGTGCTCATTTTCAGGATCATACTTGTATTTTTTGTTTCTACTAGAACATGTTTACATGCTGTAATGTTCAAAAAACCTTTATTTTACCTCATGCTGTCGGCCTGAATATACCTGTATTTACCTTCTGTCTTAAACGCTCTGTTTTAGCACATTTCGCCAGAATTGCAAAAGAATTGCGTTGCTAGGCAACAGCCTGGGTCCATGTGTACTCCCGGTCAGCTGATGACATTCACATACACTGCAACCAGGTATAAACTGGGTCACATTTAGAATGTTTACATTTAAATCTGTGTAAAGGGTCTAAATATTGTATTTGTGACATCACAAATAGACAGAAATCATGACAGCCTGTTTCAAACGCAGAGTTTCTGAATACGGGCTGTGTGTTTTTCCCTGTGGATTGAGCGTTTCGATACTTTCACAGTATTTATATAGGACTTAAACCGGCTTTATAATAAAAAAACATGAAAATCTCACTTTTTTAAAATATGGGACCTTTAAGACTCTTTGAATTTATCCCCTCAGTTTAAGGAGGTGCTGCTTTGCTGAGTCATACAAGTGAAGCATTGACTGAGGACATTTATGGGACTATGAAAATATTAACTTTCCCACAAACCAGCAGATCCCATTTTGAAATATTTTTTTCGCTCTGACCTTTTGACATCGTGTCAAAGGTAACTGCAGGCTGAGAGAATAATAAACATAAAAAATCAGTATTATTTTTATCTTAGAGATTTGAGGGGAAACACTGAAATGAAGGCGAGCCAAGAAGCAGTTTTTCTTCCACACATTCTTTTTATTTGTAAATAATAAAAATGAACTTTTTTTTTTAAATATAAAACATACACATCATTTGAGCCACATCTGTTATACAAACAAGTAACGTTGCAGTGAATGCTTTACTTTTTTCGAATTTTTCTTTTTGTTTCAGTGGAACACAGAAGTTGTAAACAATCAGCAATTTTTTTTTTCCTGTTAATACTGACAAAGAAAAAAGAAAAACCAGCTTCACCGGACGATGAAAAGAAAAGTCAACCCTTCTGAAGTGGGACTGAACATGGCCGGGGGGTTCAGACATTGGGTTTGAAGCACAAAGAAGTGTTCAGACGACGACTTTCAGAGTAGTGGTACACCTGTAGTTCTCACGGCCGCTGTGTTTGAGCTCGGCCGGGTTGTGACTCAAGTCCACGGTCTTGTGTTGTCCCACTGCATGGTCCCTAATGACGTATTAATCGCTCCTCATTATATGACTTGGCCCCTTTGCAAATATCACTGAACCCAATGAAAACCCAGCTGAATGGCTGTGCTGTATTTACAGTTTATGACTCTCTGTGCATCTGCATTTATTCTTTATATAACTTAACAGTTCATGTGTTCGCATATCTGAAATCATTATGTTGAAACATAATTCATATTTCCATATAAGTGGATCTGATTTGTACATATTTATTCATACATCACCTCAGCCCCTTGGAGGTATACTATGATGTGGAATAACAGTAGGAGGGGCTGTGAGGTCTGCTCAGTACCGCTGTACAGTACCGTACATCTTCCAGAGGGTCGAGGAAAGACATCACCGTAATCTTGGGATTTAGTTTGAGAGACATTCAGCACCGGACTGAGGGATGTGGCATTGACTGCAGTCGAGTTCAAACGTCTTTGCGTAATGGGAATGGCTTCGGTTTCTTGGTTTTATCTCTTTAATATTCAAGTACGAGCAAACTGTACAACTGCATGCAACATACAAGCGGCCCTACAGTATGTGGAACTAACACACGTATCTAGTTCAGTATCTTTTTTTTCTGTATCTGTTTTGTTTTACAAAAAGGTGCATGCAGCTTGGAACAGGTTCCAAAGTCATGCTGGCCCCGCCTTTTTCCTGGTGGGAGGAGTCTGCAGGCCGAACGGAGGATGAGCATTGGTGTTGGTGTCCCGACAGATCGGTTCTGATTGGTTTACTTTCACATTCACAGAGATGCACAAAGGAAACTGTGAGCGATTCTTCTTTTCTGTGTCTTTGTCCGTTTCCTTTACGACAAGACAAAGAGATGAATGGAACCAGCGACGGGATTGTTGCTTTTTTTCTTTTTTTTAACTATATGTTTTTTTTCAAAAAGTTAAACTTTTTGTTGTAAAAAAATCAAGCTCTTGTGCTCGTGTTTGAATTTCAAAATAATGTCAACTAAGGGTTGGTTAAAAACGTGCTAGGGTGAGGGAATGCACTCCTCAAAAAATGTGAAAAATTAGTCCTATCTTGCTCTCGCGTTTTTTTGTTGTAGTTTTTTTTTTTTTTACAGTGATGTTGAACCCTTGTGATATTTCAAAGTGACATAAATTGTATTTATTGGTCAACCTCCCAGGAGGCCTAATATACATCTATACAAAGACGACTGGCCTGGACGTTTGCCAGCGGTGGAACAAGGAAAACAACGCCGCACGCTAATCTCACCGTCAAGTGTAAAAATCTAAGCTGTGTCATCATCACCGGTCCTCCGCTGCATAACACTTGCGGACATTTAATAGTTTTTTATCTCTTGTGTTTTGTTTATTTTTTCTCTCCATGCACACACCAGACCGACAACATTATCATGAGCATTTTACGTACCGTAAAAACATTTTGTGCCAGTAGTAACGAAGGGAAAGAAATGAACGAACAAAGCAAACACGCTAAAACAGTGTGGCTTCAGAGCAGCCATGGTAAACATACTGAAAGGAGGATTTTTTCGACAGAGAGAGAGGGACCAGTGATGCGGCTCCAAGGTCTAGGCACCAGAAGAAGGCCCTGTGCTTCCAGACTGAATACCCACGCGAGAGCACCCACGCGAGAGCACCCTGCGTGACGGCAGGAGTGCCAGCAGTCTGTTGGGGGTTCTGGAGGAGGCCACTGCAGAGAGGACTGCGCCACCTGCAGGCGTGGAGGGTGATTACCTCTATCTCGAGTCCATACATTCTGATGCTTAACGTACATTTCTTTGCTTTTGTTGATTCAGTTAAAAATCACCCTGCTTCATTTGATTCTCTGACACTGTTTTCGTCTCCCGTCCGGAGAGCTACTGCTTGTTGTCTGTCGACAGCCCTGCTTCTTCAGCATACACAGAGAATGAGATTTTTCTGAATGGATATGAAACACTGAAATGTGACGCTCCCTACAACAGACAAAATTAACCGCGGCAGGAGTGATTGTCAGATCTCAACAAAGCTTTCTCGTTGTGACTGCTTCTGATTGTTGTTGTTCTACATTTCCGCCATCCCTTTTTTTTTTTTTTTTTCTCTCTACAGTACGATTCATGAGTTTGTCGAGCGCCGTAGAGCTGTTATGTCCACTAGGATCGGACCCCGGGAGGTCCGGAGGAGCTGTCGAGTGACGACTGGGAAGCCCGCCGAGTTAGGGAGGCGAGCGTCGGATCCACCAAGGACGACGGCGGGAACAACTTGTACCATCCAATGACTGTGCTTGATAAGTCCAGCTCCTCCAATAGGATTTGTGCAACTCCCATGAAGCTTTTATGGTCCATGCGGCCGTAGTCTCCCCATACAATCACCTGAAGGAAAAATCATTTTCTGTCAAATTACACAGCAAGCCTAGTTCCTCCTGTTAAAGCTAGGGCTGTCAAAGGTATCGCGATAATAACGCGTTAACACAAATTAGCTTTAATTAATTTCTTTAACTCATTCACGCAAATGATCTTTCAGAGGTTGTAGCGGTGAGTGAAGATACTGGCTTCACATGAAAATAGAAAACCTAATGAATCCATCGGTACTAACCATGTCTTACTAGCGTGTCATGAAGGAGGCTAAATAACGCTCCAAACTTGTGCTAAATTTTGGAGAGGAAAAACTGCCATGGCCATTTTCAAAGGGGTCCCTTGACCTCTGACCTCCAGATATGTGAATGTAAATGGGTTCTATGGGTACCCACGAGTCTCCCCTTTACAGACATGCCCACTTTATGATAATCACATGCAGTTTGGGGGCAAGTCATAGTCAAGTCAGCACACTGACACACTGACAGCTGTTCTTGCCTGTTGGGCTGCAGTTTGCCATGTTATGATTTGAGCATATGTTTTATGCTAAATGCAGTACCTGTGAGGGTTTCTGGACAATATCTGTCATTGTTTTGTGTTGTTAATTGATTTCCAATAGTAAATATATACATACATTTGCATAAAGCAGCATATTTGCCAACATGTTGATAAGAGTATTGAATACTTGACAAATCTCCCTTTAAGGTACATTTTGAACAGATACAAAATGTGCGAT
Source organism: Sebastes fasciatus (assembly GCF_043250625.1). NCBI lineage: Eukaryota > Metazoa > Chordata > Actinopteri > Perciformes > Sebastidae > Sebastes > Sebastes fasciatus. Next base: position 3,332,497 of record NC_133797.1, on the reverse strand, counting down.
TAATCGGCATTAAATATTTTAATCGATTGACAGCCCTAATATATTTATTATTGTAAAGGGGAGACTCGTGGGTACCCATAGAACCCATTTTCATTCACATATCTTGAGATCAAAGTTCAAGGGACCCCTTAGAAAATGGCATTACTTAACATATCTCCCTTTAAGGTACATTTTGAACAGATAAAAAAATGTATGATTGATTTGCGATTAATTGTTATTAACTACGGACAATCATGCAATTAATCCCGATTAAATATTTGAATTGATTGACAGCCGTAGTTAAAACACATTTAATCAGTATGAGTTTGGATTAAAACATTTAACTTTGTGATGAGGAGGAATATATGTCGGGCTCACCTGTAAGACTTTACCCTGTGGGCTCTCCTCGAATAGCAGTGCTTGCTGGTACAGTGGGTCAAGTGTTTTCCGTGCAATCTTGGTTTTCTTTTTGGCTACGTACGCTCCATTATTCAGCAGATAGACCTTGACGTATGGAGCTGAAGGCAGAGACAGAGCAATAAAAAAGCCATTAGTGAGGAACACAGAGACTCTCCAATAGAATCCAGATCAGATCTCACGGCTGCTTCTATCTTTATGGGAAGGGAAAGCACAGAGCAAGCTTTTGGCCGGGTCTATCTACTGGATGCAGAGTGTTTATCATATAATAATGTGAGGAATGTATGACTGATGTCTTGAGGGGACGGGGAGGGATTAGTTAGCTCTTTCAGGTTGCTCAGGTTCTCACCAGGGAGGTTTTTGGATCCTGGCTTTTGTACGAGTCCTCGAGCCCTGATAACTTCCACCTCCAGCTGACTCTTTTTCTCCATCATACCGATCTGGATGTCACCTGGGAACAGCAGAAAAGGGAAAAGACGGTTGGTTCATACGACAGGAAGATGATGACGGTGCGTACAGTAGAGCTAAAAGGTGCTGACAGCTGCAAGGTGAACATGCAGTCAGAAGAACATCGGTGGTAGTCACTGCACACTTAGAAATATATGAGTAGGGATCTTTTATTAATACTGATGAGAGCAGTATATTGCATACTTAATATTTCATTAGATTCATTATGTCACACTATATTATTGCATTATATAGTATCCTATACTATATAATGCTATAAACTATATTATTACTATATTAATATAGATATATTTACATATTATTACTTATCATAATATTATATTACATTGTATTGTACCCTGTTATAGTAGTTAGTATCTCACAATTACATATAAATACACTATAACATGACATTATATACAGTATAGTGTAATAGATGTAATATAATATCTCATATATGAACCTCTGTCATACCACATTACATATGATGTCTAGTACACTTATCTTGCTGACTGCTACTATCACACCACTTTGTCACTTTTCTGAGAGACGGTACTGCACTATTAGTTTAAGGTTCAACACCAGTAGTATGGAGGACAGAACCTGCCAAAATCAAAAATCAATAAATAAATGACTTGGTAAATAATTCATAATTAAAGGGACTGTTTGTAACTTCTTACACGTATAAATCATTGCGGGTCGGTGTCCCATGCGTGCTCGCGTGTGGCTACGCTGTTCAGACTCAGACTCCAACACAAACTACACGGAAGCACCAAAACCTCTTGGTTGTATCTAGTGAAGCCCGTCTGTGTTGGATGGGGAGACCATGGCTTTGGTCTCCAGGACCGGAGTCTCTGCTGTACTCTGCTCCTCTGCCTGCTTCCCTTCACTCACACACTGCGCTCGTTCTTGCTCTTTCGCTCCACTCTCACGTGCATGTGCGCACCCTACACACTGCAGAAGAGTTAGTTTAGCTCTGAGAATATCTAGTGAATGTTCAGTGGACGTTTGTGCAGAAATAATTGCTGCAGCTCCTCCAGACCAACAGAGGTTTCCCGTGTCTTGTGAAGTGACGGGGCTCTGCAGAGAGAAACGTTATCGTCTCCGACCAAAACTCCGGTGTCTCCCCTGTTCCCTCCGGCCACGGTCGGGAGGCTGAGGCAGGAAAAGCCAACACTAGGATCAGCATTGATTCATGGAGAGACCTTCGTCTGGTCAGCTAACATTACTGCCAAGCAGCTGAAATATAGAGTGATATTGTGCTTTTAGTTGACGTGTGTCGCCTCACTGTTTTGAGGGATGCTCGTTCATTTCTATGTAGAGCGAGCACAAGCATGAGCTCGAGCAACAGGACGCTGACTTTCGTTGACTTAACGGCCACAGGTGTCACTGTTACAGTTTTTCTCAATTGTTTACACACAAATACTGGTACTTGACACACAATGACCACAACATGTAACTCATGCACCAACCCCCTGAACCAGTTCTGCTAAACTACAAGCACAATTCCTGCTTTACACTCAAATTGCAGTTCTAAAACACACTTTTTTCAAAACACTACACACAATTCTCTGCATTTGGCACAATTTTCATGAAGAAAATCTCGTTTTCACAAGGAACACACTGTCATTCAAAATTCTAAAGTCAATTGCCCTACTATGCACACTGACTCATCACATGGGCAAACACCTGTCACACAGTGTTACAATTAGCAATCATGGAAAGTGTATGACCGAAATCCACAAACGCGTATACCCCTTCTCCAAGCTATGGAAGACGCATGTGGAGATATAGCAGTTGATGCTTTTCATGGCTGGATTCGACATGCTAAGCGATATTTCCCCCGCTGCTTGGCCAGGGAAAACATTGCTTGTGATGTGGATGAGGTGCTGTGGCCAGACCGAAACAGAAGAGAGGATGCAGCATAGTTTTTTTTCCTGTTTTTTTTACTGTAACTGTATACAGTAAATTCTTCTGTTGTTTTGTATGTAGACCACTGTATGTGCAACTTTGTGTTGGTTGGGATGTACACTGTGTACATTGTTTTTGTGGGGAAAATAAAATATATTTGTTACCGTGTATTTGTGTATTCTGAGTATAAAAACAATATTCTAAAATATTTCACAACACACTTATGTATGTACTGTCTGTAGTAAAACAAACACTGAACAAAAAAAAGGCCTAAGTCATTATGATGAATGGAGAAGAAGTGTTTTCCATTCATCATAGTGTTTTACATTGAGCACATCAGTGTTCAACTGGTTCTTATAAATGTCTATTCATATGATGGTTTGTGTGTGTCATTTGAAAACAAAATACCATTTTGAGAAGAAATAAAATTTTTTTGAATGTAAAGTTTCATTTTGCAGGAGAATTGAGGGGTTTTGCCCATTGTGTGTGTGTTTTTTTGATTTGTGTGTAGAGTTCTGAGAGTATGAGGCATGCTTTCAGAAAATGTGTGTAAACAATCGAGAAAAACTGTAACAAGACATTTCTGATTCTTACAAACAGTTTAAGTCATTAAATGTAACAAAAATAATTTAAAAAATAAATGTAGCCATTCATTAATTAATAAAATGTGACGTAAATTGATATTTCTGTTTTAATTTGCTCCTTTATTTATTCATCTTTGTATGTATTCCCTTATTTATTTACTCTTCTGCTTAATTTTCACTTTTACTTATTAATGTATTAATTTACTTTTCCTTTTTTTTTCATTTGTTTTTTATTTAATTATTTTTGCATTTATTTTTCTTTATTTTATATTCATTTTAAAATGTATGTATTTATTTACTTATTTCTGCACAATTTTCCCTTTGCATTTCATCCCTTATTTATTTCCCCAAACTTGTTTATTTTTGTACTCTTTTCTTTACACATTTCTTTACACATTTGTTTTTGCATTTCTACCTCATTATGCAAATGAGGGGCCTATCACTCAACGTGTGTCATCCCATCAGAGCATCATGGGTCAGAGTGCAAAAATGGACCATATGCTAGCCAGCTAGCTGCTCTGCCTGGTACCGATACAGGTGTGCGTTATTATCAGGTATCCAGTTATTTATTGATTTATTTATTCATTTTGGCAGGTTCCATCCTCCATACTGTAGGGAGTAACCGAAGTATATTGCTTGCCTTGTTATTTCGACTTGAATTTCACTTGCACTTGTAGAGTTTTAATTTTTATATCTATGCTCATTCCTTATTATTATTTCCTCCTTGGGTATCAACAGAAGCTTATCTTATATAGCTTATCTTTAAAAAATGACTGATTAATAATCAGAATATAATATCATGAAAAATAAAATAAAATCTATAAATATACGTTAAAATAATATTCAATTAATATTGTAAAGGCAAAAAAATTGGAAAAAAAGAAAATAAATAAATAATTTAAAAACATATACAAGCAAACACATAAGAAAAAGAGAAAAATATTTAAAAAATATTAAAAAGGAGAAAGAGGAGAGGAGTGTCAGGAGAGCTTGAGGAGGGGAGAGTCAGAGGAGAGGAGATGAGAGTCAGAGGAGAGGAGAGTCAGAGGAGAGGAGAGGAGAGTCAGAGGAGAGGAGAGTCAGAGGAGAGGAGAGGAGAGTGTGAGGAGAGGAGAGTCAGAGGAGAGGAATGGAGAGTCAGAGGAGAGGAATGGAGAGGAGAGGAGAGCGTGAGGAGGGGAATGGAGAGGAGAGTCAGGAGAGGAGAGGAGAGGAGAGGAGAGGAGAGTCAGAGGAGAGTGTGAGGAGAGGAGAGTCAGAGGAGAGGAATGGAGAGTCAGAGGAGAGGAATGGAGAGGAGAGGAGAGCGTGAGGAGGGGAATGGAGAGGAGAGTCAGAGGAGAGGAGAGGAGAGGAGAGGAGAGTCAGAGGAGAGGAATGGAGAGTCAGAGGAGAGGAATGGAGAGGAGAGGAGAGCGTGAGGAGGGGAATGGAGAGGAGAGTCAGAGGAGAGGAGAGGAGAGGAGAGGAGAGTCAGAGGAGAGTGTGAGGAGAGGAGAGTCAGAGGAGAGCAAAGGAGAGAACGATCAAGAGGAGAGGAGAGGAGAGCAAAGGAGATGAAAGGAGAGATGAGTATCATCAGCATGTTACCTATTGCAGGAGTAGCCAGTGTTTGCCGTCCCACTAGCTGAGCCGGTCCAAGGCCATCCAGGAAATCACTGAACTGACTGCTGGCCCCCAGATTGACTCCAGAGAAGAGCAAACTAACACAGAAAACACACAAACACCGATTCATTAGGATAAAAATGGGCGCTATCACCACACTGTCAGTAGACTGTAGGCAGTCGGCATACTTTCAGACTTCAGAGCTCATATCGCTGCCTTCAGGAGAACCCATTTGCTGCCCGTCATTATTTACAGCACGAAAAACATTTCGGAAAATGGCGAAGTGAGAGAATCCATCACAGAAAACACCAGGCCTTAATTAGATTCAGTCAAAGTGTGTGTTTTATCATTGCTTCACTGAGCCAACGTTTTTTTTGACAGAGTGCTCATTATATTACACTCTGTTTACGGTCAGTCACCCGACACATGTACATGCAGAGATGAAGTGTACGCCTGGATATAATCCCTCACAACGTGTTGGCAAACACACTTAACTGCCACTCATGTCATTTTACTGAGGGGGGGTTTAGTGGGCAGCTAGCTTCATCAGTGTAACGTTTGCTATTTGAAATCAATGAAAAAGAAAATAGAATCAACAGCATTCTCCTTCCCCCTGAGACCCGCGGGATCGGGAAGGTACAGATATATGAAAAGACCTATGACCTAATGATAATGCTCCAAATTTGCTAGCATGGCCCATTTTCAAAGCGGTCCCTTGACCTCTGACCTCCAGATATGTGAACGAAATGGGTTCTATGGGTACCCACGAGTCTCCCCTTTACAGACATGCCCACTTTATGATAATCACATGCAATTCTTTTTTAAATGCAGTATAAATGTGTTATTTTCATCTAATTTAAAATGATGTGTTTGAATATCTCTGCATACTGGGGTCCCTGAATTACATAAATTGGGTATCACTGTAAAGCTGAGACTCTTGTGGATCCGATGAGCCCAACTGTATTCATGTGTGCTATAGACCATTTTCTGAAACTTGACCAGACTGTATAAAATGACCTGTGGTGACCTCTAGGATAATCACAGCCTCATGAAACTTTACAGCCACAAACTAGAAACCTAGAGCATTCAGAGGATGGATGACTTTCCTAGCTAGATTAACAATTACGGGATTTATGAGCAGTTTAAACAACACACAAGTGCTCGCCATCCAATCGCTGAAAAATGCAATTCTTGCAGAAGTCTCCAAATGTCAAAAGTTTTTGACACCAAATCACAGCATGGCTTTTTCTGTGATGTTCCTCGATGTCTTGGTGTCTTAATGTGGTATTTTGGAGGGATTATCGATTATTTTGTATCAATTCTCCAGTGGTAAAAAATGGTTAAATTTAGCACCAAATGTGTGTATCGATGCAAAAATTACTGCAACAACTTATGAGACATAATAGAGCATGAGAATGACCATCATATACCTCTATCATAATGTTCTAAACCCTTTATTTGTTCTGATTTATGACTAGAACAACTTGACTCAAATTAATCTTCAGGTTCCCAGCTTTCAGATGATGTACACCACTTCTATGTGACATCTACTGTTGATCTGCTATCTCCTCCTAAAGACCCCCTGGACTCCCCTAAAGAAGACAAAAACGTGTCTATTGTGGATCTCAGAGGGATGAGTGAGAAAAAATTAATAAAGGAGGGAAAAATGGTTGATTGAAGCAGGAAGTGTGCGGTTTACTGACTTTCCCTCAGAGTTGCAGCTGTTCATGCTGCCGTTGTTGGACTCTCTGCTGGGCTGGCGGCTCATGTTCCTGGTCAGCTCTACTGCCATGCCGGTCTCCGTGCTCCTTTGGATGGGTGCACCCTTCTCCTTCTTACTCTTCCCCTCTGGATGAAAGAGGAGAGACATCACAATGTTGGAGTCAGAGGTGCTGTTGGAGTTATTTTTCACCTTTATTTCACCAGACAGAATGTGCAGATGTGCTCTTTTACTTTTTTTTCGCCCTGTCTAAGGGCTGATTCAGAAGGAGAGTACAAGTCTACTGAAAAACAGTATTGATGAAATGAGTGACGTCTGCACACTGAGTGTGTTGTTAATTGATTTCCAATAATAAATATATATATACATTTACATAAAGCAGCATATTTTCCCACTCCCATGTTGATAAGAATATTAAATTCTTAATTTGATGATTCATTGCGATAAAATAAATATAGATAAATATTTCAATCGATTGACAGCCCTAATCTTGACTTTTAGTCACTGGTATGGGTCAAGCTGGAATCCTACATTTCCCATAATGCAACTAAAAAGCATCTTTTGTTAGCCCCTCTCTGTCTTGTAAATACACACGTCCCTCGAACTTCACAGCCCCAGTGTGTGACAGGCTTTCTGACATCCAGGTTGAGATAACCCCTGTAGACATCATCAGTCATTTTTTCAGACTTTAAGTTCCTCCAGAGCCACAAAAGACCTAATACAACCGTTTTCACAGGCTGAATAGTACCCCCCCACCCCCCACCCCACCAGTAAACAGGACTCCATATGTAAAATCGTTGCATTGTCCCTTTAAATCATTGCTGCCCCACAAAATGTTACATTTAGAAAAAGAAAAATCACAGATTAAGAAGCAAAGTCCCTTTAACTCACGTTGTGGTAAGGAAACAACAAAACAGTGTAAAGAAGTGGGCCAGCTTCCAGAGCACATTTATCAATGAAGTATGGCCTTTTTTATATCAAACAATTCACTGGTGGAAAAGAAAATAACAAGACAGCCTACAGATCCAGTTCCGTGACTTCTCTTTCTGAAGCACTGCCAGAGTCGCACCCATGTCCTGCTGAGGCTGGTAATCAGTAGTAAACAGGAAATTGTTGGGCAGAAAAGCAACCCAAACAACAGTGTGTGTGACCAGCACACACTTGGACTGGGGTGTGTCCGACCTTCTGACTCATAATATTGGCAGATATGGTGCAAAGACAAAAATGTAGCTGCATTCCTGAGCCTCCCTTCATCCCTTGTGCATGCTGAGCATGAGAGGATTTCTTTACATCTAGCATGTGAGCTTCATATAAGTAAGAATTATCTTAAAATCCTAAAGTTGAAGTCTCCCTTACCTGCTTTCTGCTCTCATCTATCACGAACAGGAACGATTTTTCAAATGAAGGTTGATCTCTGCACTATCTGTGCTTTTTACATCAGGAGAGGAGGCGGGGGGGGGCGAGAGGCCCCCTTAGGCTTAATGTTCTCTAATAGCTTTTTATGTCCACTACAAAGGAGGAGGAGTACAGTGTTTGGCTTTCATCACGAGTCCTACACACCACCCTGTGGTAAAAGTGCATGCTGGACTCCGACCAGCCAGACACTGCTGTGTGACTGGGAGCTGAGCTGCGAGGGGCTCTCAGCATGGCCACGATGTTCTGAAACTCTCTGAAATGTATTATTTGGTTGTTTGTCTTTCTAACGAGCGCCGGGGAAGCGGAAGTTTGACTTTTACACAACAAAAAGGACACTGCTTCGGTACAGTCTGCTCCTCAGGACAAATCTTCTGGATTGGCTCGATGTGAAACACAGTCTCAGAGTTTTCAGGTTTTTAAAACATAAATTAAACTGTATGTTGTTGAGTACTTTAATGGTACATGTCCACAGGGGCGTTTTTTTGTTTTATCGCAAGGGAGCGCCTTGTTTCACAGGGATGCACAAATAGCTGGATCGGGTATTGGAGACAATGGGTCCAATCTATTCAATTTAGCTCAATGTTTATATACTACATACATTATAGACTGGAATTGTAATTCCTGTTTAATTTTTGACCAATTTGTTGCTGCATTAAAAAGGTTTACACTTGTTGTTGTATTGTAAATTTGGTTCCTGTTCCTGAAGATTTTTTACCAAGTTGCTAGTGTACAATTTATTATTTTAATAATAAATACAAATTCTGCTAATTTTGAAGATTTTTTACCAATCTGCTGGTGTTCGATTTATTACTTTAAAGCTGCAGTAGGCAGTATATTTTTGGCATCATTGAGCAAAAATTCCATAATAACCTTTCAGCATATTGTAATTCAAGTGTTCTGAGAGAAAACTAGACTTCTGCTCCTCCTCATGGCTCTGTTTTCAGGCTTTAGAACATCTGGCCTGTGACGGGAGACTTTGACCAATCACAGGTCATTTCATTGAGAGAGCTTTCCTATTGGCTGTGCTCTGGTCATGTGACCGGAACTTGGCGTTCCTTCACCAGATTTCACAATGGCGGCAGCGTCACAGACTCTCATTTTACAGCAAAACTGTGCACTACACGATGATTCTGAAAACATTTGAGGAGAGAAATAGGCATTAACGTAACAGAATATTGATTAATATTTGATCAGCGCTGCCTAGTTTGACCGTTTGGTCGGAGTTTGCGAGTGATTAACAGCCAGCTCTCATTGACAGCAGATGGACAGCAGACCTCAGATCAGATCTTACTGCTTGTTTTCCTCCAGTCTGTGAAATGAGGCCGTTAGGAGCACTGTCAGGATATAGTAACCGTTTTATAAAAATAACTTTTTTTATTCATATTTGCTCCAATCTCGCCTACTTCAGCTTTAATAATAAATAAAAATTCAATTTCTATAAATAAAACAAATTTACATTTTACATTTTGTTTTACAAAGTTAAGAAAACCATATTTAAGTCTCAGCCTGATGTTGCCTTACACATTAAGAATGATCCAAGTCACTTCCACACAGTGAGGCAAACAGCTTATTAATTAAACACTGGTATCAGATCGGTACTCGGTATCGGCCGATACCCAAAGCCCAGGTATCTGTACCGGTATCGGGACTTAAAAAGTCGGATCGGTGCATCTCTACTTCCCAGCATTGGACGCTTGATAGGTTGCCACTTAGGCAAGCTGCTCCCAGCTTTCAAAACGGAACCAACATGGCGCCTCGTCTGGAAACGGTCTTGTTTTATATTGCAAAAATAGTTCACCGAAATGTGTTTCTGAAAAGATTTTATTCCACGCAGTTGCTAAATCTGAGTATGCGAGTCACGCCCGATGCCCCTGATTTGCATAAAGTAGCCTAGTTAGTAGGGATGTTAATAATTAACCGTTTAACCAACATTAAGAATTTTAACCGATTAACGCTATCAGTTAAACGGTTAAAAGAAATCTAAAAAAAAATTTAAAAGCTGAGCAAAACTCAGCTTGTCATTTAAAGGGGAATAGCTGGTCCACCTTGACAGCCCACCTTAAGTGAGTCTGAGCCGAAGTTACAGATACAGGAAGTTGGTTCGGGTCTTGAGGAGTTGTAGCATTTAGTCACCGACAAATAAATTGTACACACTACACAGTTAAGTTCACAGCTGTAACGCCACCGGCAACCACACACCCACTGTCGCCACACACACACGGTTTGTCGGAAACTCGCTAAAGTTACGCCGCGCTGACAGACCGCATGTGTGTGACAACGGCGAGCACGAAGCCAACAGCAATGCTACAGCTGTGAAAGTAGCAAAAACACATACAGGTCTGTCGGACACTCAGTAACGTTACGCCGAGTTGACAGAGTAGCCGGGCAGACACACTGCTGACAACCTCACAGCTAAACTAACTGATGGAGTTGTCTGTTTTGCACATACACTGCAGCTGGTGATAAAAGATGGATTTAACCTGTTTGTATATCAGCTTTTCTTTGCAGCTGGGCGGCTTGTTAGGCACTAAAAATAGCACCGCTGCGTGAAACACATTAATCTTACGGTTAACGGTTAATAATCGGTTAACGGTTAATAATCGGTTAACAAGGGTCGGTTATCGGTTAGAAAAAACTTCAAAATGTGCATCACTAGCCTAGACCTCAACTTTATGCAAATGAGGAGCGGCCAACGTGATGCCCTGTCTCTCGAAATCACGCCGGCATGCTACCAGAATGCATTGCACGGCTGCTTACCTAGACAATGAATAGGAAACGTGGAAAGGAGATAGGCTATGGACATGAATACCATTAGTAAACGCTTTTGGGTTTGAATGTAGCATGGTGCAGGGCCTTTGAATGTGCTTTGGTGTGAGTGTGTTACTATAACCGTTTGCAATCTGCTAAAACCAAAATCAACCTGCTCCCAGAGACGCATCATAATAGTGCCAGTAAGACACTTGGTTACTAGGGAACAAAAATGTGCCTATTTTGTGCACCCATCAGCCATCACCATTATGCTCCAGCACCTGTAAATCATCTAAATCATTTCATATTCAGCCCGTCGCCAGGAAAAAATGTCGGCATTGGACGTTTCTGCAAACCAGGGATATGTTGACGTTTTTTGCATTCGGTCAGAGCAAGCAACGCAGTTTAAATAGAGAAAGAGACATGCCGGGCGGGCGGGAGGTAGGGGAGGTGGATGGGCCCAAAAAACACCAGGCTTTCATCCAGGAGACCGCTGTTTGCGTCACGTTACAATCAGCTGTTAGTTTGTGTCACAACGTTCAGCGTCACTTTCACCGTACAAACAGAGTAGTTTTGAGCCCAACCATGTAGTTATTTCCTTGTTATGTTGTTACATTATTATTTGAACACAAATCATGATATTTTTCTAACCTTAACTCTCATGTCATTTCTGGTCAAAAGAAACCCAAAATGCCGAACTCAAGGCTTCAAAACCGCAGTCCACAAACTAATGGGTGACGTCACGGTGACTACGTCAACTTCTTATATGCAGTCTATGGTCATTCCCCATTGATCCCGCCCCTGGTTTTCCGTCATCTCTCCACTATTGACTATCAATAAAGGCATAAAATCACCCCCCCCAATCCTTTTTTTTTTTTTAAAAAAGGCAGAGATGTTTTGGTCTCAGGTGCAACACCTGTTGTGTTGGTTGTTCATGTTGATAAACTGCACAGTTCAGCGCAACTTGCTACATTAAAAAAGTTCATTTTCATGCTATTTTTTGCAGCCTTGCTAAATGAAATTTACACATTACTTGAAAATAAAAAAACAAGAAAATAAAATGTGTGTGTGAGTATCATTGACTTAGTGTCTACACTATTTTTTTGGGAGGAAATTTGCCACATTCATATCACACATAACTTGCGGGATACACAGCCACCACTGATTATTTTAGGGTTGCCGTGGCAACTCACCAGGGCCACTGATCTGCGAAGTGCTGCGGCTGCGGCGGTTGCCAACAATGGCCACCACTCGCGCGCTGAGGCTGGAGCGTCTCTTCTTGCTGCCGCCGCCCACCGTGCCCAGCGCCGTGTCTGATTGGCTGCCGTCAGTGCGCTCCTGGGTGTAGATCTCTCCGCTCACACTGGAGCTCTTCAGCATTTTGCGGCCCACCGATCGCATCTGCCGACTGGAGAGAGAGAGGACACTAGGTGACACCGTGATCTGGTGTAATAGAGCGTTATTGAGGTCTCTGTAACTTCCTCTATACTGTACCTTCAAAAGCAGCAAAGGATGATAAGAAGTGGTGCGTGATGATAATTGTAACATTTCAAACTGACTGTGGTTGAGGAATAATGTTTAATCACACAACATGTCAATCAAATAACAGATGAGTATACAGCTGGGATCCCAAAGGAAGGGAGATGATGATGACAGACAAAGGACTAAGGGTGCTTTCACATCAGGGACCCGGGCCCGGATCAGAGTACACTTGTCCCCAAAGTCCAGTTGGATTGATTAGTGTGAACGCTCCGTACCGTACTCGGGCACGGTTTGTCGATCCGTACCGGAGTCCACTTGAAAAGGTGGTCTGGAGTACAGATCATGTCTACTCGGGTACGGTTCGCATCAGGTGTGAAAGCCAACCGTACCAAAACACGGAAGTGGACCGCTATTTAATGTGAGTAACGTTAGCAGTTAGGGAGTAGTTTTGAAAGGGCAGGCTTTTTTCAACGCCGCCGATCTCCACCGAAATCTGTTTACATAAAACAGTTTCATATCTATGTCTGTATTTGTGCGCGGCATGCGCCGATCTCATCCTCAGAACTGCACGGCCGTGGATGATACAGCAGGAAGGCCGGCGAGAGGTTCCTTAAAATATAGACGTTAATAGGCGATGGGGTTGAGTGATGTTTGTTATTTTAATTAGCTGATTTAATGGTTTGTCTGTGAAGAACGAGAGACGCTCAGCTGCTCAGTGGGCAGAGATAGAGACAGGGTGGGGGGGGTAGACAACGTGTAGAGTCGGCCTATTTTCACATCAAACTCTGTGAAATCAGAGTTTATTTCAGTCAAACCAGAGTTGGTGATTGTTGGAAAGACTATCGACGACAGTAGTGGTGAGTTTTATTTAGTTTCTGTCGGTTTGAATGAAGTGTTTTACGATGCTCCGCTACTTAAACAGCTGATCTCAACATAAACAAATACACGTGGATGATGACACAAGTGTACTTGGGTACGGAACAACTTTACTAATGTGAAAGCTGAGCAGAGAGGGGGGGCAATCGTACTCGGGCACGGTACGGATCAATCGTACCTAATGTGAAAACCCCCTAAAACTTCAAAATGAGAGTTTGGTGGTTTGATGTATGTGCTGTCATTTGGGCCACAACTCTCTAGAAAAAGAGATCTCAAGAGAGCCTCCTGGTTCTGGTTAAATGTTCTAGCAGTCCAAAGCTGATAATCACATCATGCATTAAAGTTCATTCCTCTCAAACGAGCCACTACACGCGGACAGAAGCTACCAAGCGCTCGATGCTGCCTTCTAGGGGTTCGGAGGAGCCGCCGCATGTCGGTCCCCTCAGAGGGGGTCAAAGTGCTGCAGGAGAGCCCAGCTACGCTGCCCCTATCACCCACAGCCCCCACTCCCATTGGGCCCCTGACAGCCACAGTCCAGCGGCCCAGGGGATCCAGTGAACGACTGGGAAGGGGGAGGGTGGTTTGAGGCCTTTCCACCGCCCCCTGCAGGGGGGTCAGGGAAGGGCGTGCAGCAGCAGAGGGAGAGGATGGGAGGGGAGGATCCAGGTCTGGAGGATGGAGGGGGTCCTGGCAGTCACAACACAGGAGGCATGCAAGGAGGGATCGGAGGGATCTGAGACATGCAGAGGGGATTGCACAAACATACACAGAAAACAAAGAAGGGCCAAATGTAACAAAAATGACAAATTATATTGTACAAAATGCAAATTGATATGCATTTATGTACAGTGTAACATATAGAAACATACCAGTCATATCATATTTGGGGGTTTTTTGGGGGGCTTTTTTTTTTTTTAAAGCTGGACTGTAGCTAAACTAATGCCCACGAAACTGTTCAATATTTGTCATTTCAAAAATGTATCAGCAGGAAAATGTATCTTTTTGTGTAGTTTTATCTGAAAGGTCACTATTAAAAATTCATAGTATAGTATATCGCAAAATGTCTTGAAAAAAAAGTCAGTATAATATGTCAAAAAATTGGGAAAATGTCATAGTGTAGTATGTCAAAAAATGTCATAAAAATGTTTAAGTGTAGTTTGTCGAAGATGTCATTGATAAAAGTCACGTGTAAACAAACACAATAAAAGGTGGGGAATCTGAAGATGAATTCAACTCAATTTAAGCAAAAAAAGCCAACTTGAGCAGCGTCCGGTGAATTATATGAAATAGATGAAGAGCAGTATATAAAAAACAAAGTCATATCAAGCAGGGGGAACAGGTTAAAGAACATAGGTAACAGAAGAAAAAGACGTAAGAAGGGTTCAAATGTCAAAGTAACCTCACGCCACCTGTTTCCCTTCATCTGTATGTACTCAGTCACTTCCATAAGCTATCATCAGACTGGCCTGAAGCAGATGTGAGAGTATCCACTGAATACAGATGTTATATATCCTACTCTGAGTGAAAACTGACCTGAGGCCAGCTGTACTTGTACATCACTGGAGTACTAATTCCTCTCTAAAAAGTGACCCCATGTCTAAATTATAGATAAGCCACATTACAGGCCTTCTAAAGCTGACTGACCACTTGCGATTTTTGTGGCTGTAGCGGGCTCAGTTTTAAAGCTAGAGATAAATCATATGAAACTAAAAAAAACCTAAGGAATCCATCGGTACCAACCATGACGTACTAGCTTATCGGGAAGGAGGCTAAATAAATTACACTAAATTTTGGTGAGGAGAAACTGACAAGGCCATTTTCAAAGGGGTCCCTTGACCTTTGACCTCCAGATATGTGAATGAAAATGGGATTTGTGGGTACCCACGAGTCTCCCCTTTACAGACATGCCCACTTTATGATAATCACATGCAGTTTGGGGCAAGTCATAGTCAAGTCAGCACACTGACACACTGACAGCTGTTGTTGCCTGTTGGGCTGCAGTTTGCCATGTTGTGATTTGAGCATATGTTTTATGTTAAATGCAGTACCTGTGAGGGTTTCTGGACAATATGTATAATTGCTTTGTGTTGTTAATTGATTTCTAATAATAAATATATTCTTACATTTGCATAAAGCAGCATATTAGCTTACTCCCATGTTGATAAGAGGATTAAATACTTGACACATCTCCCTTTAAGGTACATTTTGAACAGATAAAAAATGTGATTAATTGTGATTGAATATTTTGATCGATTGACAGCCTTATTTTTAATAAATGGTTGATGATTTTTTGGGGAATTCAAACTTGTATTTCGGTGTTTGTCTAATCATGTTTGGGTGTCCACATACTTTGGGCCATATTTTTTGTGATAGTCTTTTTTTTATTGAGAAGGAAATCTCTTTTGTAACTTTCAAATTGACCCACTGTCTCTTTCACATTTTTTTTCACTCTCTCTCTCTCTCTCTCTCTGTCTCACACACACACCTTCGACTCCAGAAAGTGTGTCAAAGGCCGTGGGGTTGTGCTTTTATAACGCTCTATTTGGATTGATCTGTGGTAAGGCCATAAAGACCAGGGCCTTCTCTCTCTCTCTCTCTCCTCCTCCCAGACCTCAATACATTAGCCAGCTAATAAGCTGCACTACATCAGCGCGTGGCCCACTGAGGACCACTGGGATGGGCTCGTTTGTCCCTGTCAGCACACTGCGACTGGTCAGCAGGGATGTGTGTGTGCCTATAATAAAGAGAACGTGGGGAGTTTTTTGTGAGTTTTTATTTTTTTTGTCTGCCTTTTAATTATTTATTTCAGCTCAGTTAGACTGTTTTTGTGCCAAATGGTTAGTTTTAGTTTAGGTGTCATTTAATTTCAAATTATAGTTTATATTTTTGTTAGCAATTTTTAAAGGTACGTGCTTTAGTAGTTGTCTCTTTGTAGGACACTGATTTATATTCTTTTCAAACCCTTTTTTATTTTGCTTTTGTATGTAATCTATCATATGTAATGTATTGTCTCTTATCTGGTTTAATTGATTGATTGATTGATCGATCAATTGATGAATATATTCCTCAACAAATAAACAAGCAACAACAAAAGTTGGGACAACTTCTGTTTCGTAAAATTCATTCTTGTTTTATGCGGCACGTAAATTTAAAAACAATCTATTACTACTTTTATTCATAAAAAGAGTTTTCATTTAATTTCATTTAAATCAAGTCTTGTTAATATTTGGATGTATTCAGTTGACAAACATGCTAAATGCTAAACTGGACATTTAGTGTCACAACCTCTTCTACATCCATGGTCTGTGGTCTACTGGACCCTCTTCTACATCCATGGTCTGTGGTCTACTGGACCCTCTTCTACATCCATGGTCTGTGGTCTATTAGACCCTCTTCTACATCCATGATCTGTGGTCTATTGGACCCTCTTCTACATCCATGATCTGTGGTCTATTGGACCCTCTTCTACAGCCATGGTCTGTGGTCTATTGGACCCTGTTCTACATCCATGGTCTGTGGTCTCTTGGACCCTCTTCTATAGCCATGGTTTGTGGTCTATTGGACCCTCTTCTACATCCATGGTCTGTGGTCTATTGGACTCCATTTTGGATCCTTGACATGAAGAAATTGTTCTCAAAATCTGTGTGCTGGATTTTTTTTAACGTCTATTTATGTCCATCGCTCACTGTATGCTCATCAAAAAAAGTTTAATAAATAAGTAAGTAAGTAAGTAAATAGTTATAATAGTATGCATATTTATAATATTTTTTTATTGTTCAACACAGGCCATTTCGGTACAGACATTAAATATGACAATAGAATAGAAGTAATTTTGTTTTACGTTTGTACGGCGCTTTGTAGGCGGACGTTTTACTGGCGCTTGCAGTCCAAAATGGCGGCGGCGTAGTTCTGCTCCTGGCTGCTGACGTTGAAATGGAACAAATAATTGACTTTTACTTCTCAGCAATATATGTTCTTTGCCCCCGGTTTGTTATGCATGTTTTGTCTCAAAATGTGTAGTCTTCTGATGACATCATCAGGGGTATTTTTAAGAAAGCTCCCCAAGACCCACAGATAGACATTACAAAGCCATTTTTACAGGCTGCGGAGGACTCCTCATGACGAGGAGACTACTCTTTATGTGTATAATCGGCGGATTGCCCGTTTAAACTTAACCTACCATGGTAAGGTACAGTACATGAGGACTTTGAGAGTGTGTATGTTAGTAATTCTAATGTTTTGGAAGGTGTGAACGTGTGACAGAGCCCAAAATGAGACACTGGGTCCATTATATTTAACCGAATGGTTCCATTCAACCAGATATTCCCATGTGAAGTGACAACATCCTTCAGTTGGAAGATCCAAGTTTAACCTCAGTGTCAGTGAGTATCCACTATGCTTAAGCATCCTTGAGCAAGACTGCAAGTTTCGAGCTGACCTCTGACCTCCCTTTGGAGACTGCAAGCAAAAAGAAAATAACTTCCCTATAGAGATCAATAAGGAATTGTCTATAATTGCTGCCATTAAAGGGGTTTCTGTTGCCTTAAACGAGTGGGGATTTAGGGATTCTATCTTGGGGGATCCAGAACTGGTCGTACAGCGAGAAGATGGATCGTCCGCCATCATCAGTGAATTCACCATTTGGGGATCTATTGATCTTTACCTGGACTCCCTCGTGTCTCCAGCTACAGTGTGTCTCCTGCGCTTCAACTCCTCAGAGAAACGTCTCTTTCCTGCCGCCCTCCTCCTCTCCTCCTCTCCATTCACCCCCCACGAGATCCTCCTGTCCCTCTTCTCCTCCTCCTCTAATGACTTGGATCTGAGTTCAGTGTGTGTGGATTTATGGTTTCCGTATGTGTGTGTGTGTGTGTGTGTGTGTGTGTGTGTGTGTGTGTGTGTGTGTGTGTGTGTGTGTGTGTGTGTGTGTGTGTGTCAGAGGAGAGAGGAGATAGAGCATGCAGAAGGACAGAAACATGCAGCAGTTGGCATGCAGAGATAAAACAGAAAGGCACACAGTGATTAGCATGCACATAACATATTCATAATCATCCATTTACCCAAATATTTAGTTCAAAAAGGAGATGACTGTATGTGGATTAAAACCGGATGGAGTGACTGAAATCCAGTGAAAGTGAACATATGAGCGATAGCTAATGAGGACTGACCTGAGTCGTCCCCCGGGTCGTTCTGATTGGATAGACATGTAGCTGGTGCTACTGAGGCGGGAGGCACTGCTGGCACGGGAGAGGGCCGACGCATCGCTCATATCGCTGTCCGACGATCTGGCCGACATGTTGTCGCTGCTACGCCTCTGTTCTGCGTACATCTACGGGCAGAGAGGAAGGGGTCGGGGGGTGGCAGAGAAATGATGATTATGTGCACATTGAGGATAGAAAAATAGACATACAGTATATATCAGGGGTTCTCAGACGTTTAGGGGCCAGGGACCACTCACAGGGGAGAACATTTTCTAAGGACCCCCTCCTAATCATAACACTGATTAAGCATAATGCTTTCTACCAGCGGTACTCTTAGATACCATCGGAACTATTTGTATTCTGAAACTTCTAAAACCAAATACTTCAGACCTGTTTCATAGTTATTTCAATTTGAATCATGTTAAAATGAGATAATCCTTTATTTAGTCCCACAGCAGGGACATTTGCAATGTTACTGAATGTTAATACCACTGATATACCTTTAAAGGTCCCATATCCTGCTCATCTTCAGGTTCATACTTGTAGTCTGGGTTTCTACTAGAACATGTTTCCATGCTGTAATGTTCAAACAACACATTATTTTTCTCATACTGTCCGTCTGAATATACCTGTATTCATGCTCTATCAGGAACGCTCCATTTTAGTGCATTTCAATGGAATGGCAACGGAATTGCGTTGCTAGGCAACAGCTTGGGTCCATGTTTACTTCCTGTCAGCTGATGTCATTCACATACACTGCAACAGGAAATAAACTGGGACACATTTAGAATGTGTACGTTTAAAACTATGAAATTGTCAAAATATTTTTGACATCACAAATGTACATAAATCCTGACGTCTTGTTTCAAACGCAGTGTCTGAATACGGGCTGTGTGTATTTATCTGTGGATTGAGTGTTTTGATACTTTCACAGTATTTATATATCACCTAAACCTGCTTTATAATATAAAAGACATGAAAATCTCACTTTTTACAATATGGGACCTTTAAACAGAAGGTGATTTTATTCAAATTGCATTTGAACTGAACTTGACAGCATTTATAGTCCACATCTCAAGTAATAGATCTTAAAGCTTTCAGAAAATGAACAGTAGCTAGACTGACATAGTCCTAATAAATCCAGATATTTATAATTACCAGTCTAAAGCTGACTTTCAGTAAGTGCTTCAACTAAAAAATAATGAACTTATTGCTGTGTGTCACGATCATATCAGAGTTTCTATTGGCCCAAAGCTAACATGGGTGGGAGAAATGGACACAATATGTGTGTTTTATTGGTGCAAATGCAAATGCAAAAGCCCCATCTGAACTGTAGATATGCACTTTTTAACGATACATCACAGTTTTATAATTTCTAGCAAATTATTTTGTGGACCCCCTGACAGAGTGCCCCTGGGGTTCCCTGGTCCCCACTTTGAGAATCACTGGTATATATGATTTATCAAGTGCAGGATGGAGGAGGAGGAGGCGATCAGAAGAAAAGAAAACGCAGATGCTGACCTCCCGTTTGGTCTTGAGGTCCGTCTCAGGGTCGTGGGAGGCTGAAGGCCGGTAGGAATGTACTTTCACCTGCACCTGTCGGGCTCGCTCCTCTACTGCGAGGGCTGGAACAAAAAGAGACAATAGTCAAGACAGGACAAAGAGTAAGATGTAAAGAGTATGGACAGGGAGCATCCTGAGCATGCAGGATCTGGTTTCTGACACTAGATGGAGCATGATGAGCACTGATGGCCCTCAAGTGCCCTCATGATGGACGCTTTTAGGTTTACTTAGTTAGGGTCAGGAAAAGATCATGGTTTGGGTTCAAATAAGTATTTGTTATGTAAAAGAACTACATTTGTTACCAGTGCTCGAAGAGGGCCGGTACTCACCGGTACGCAGTACCGGCACATATTCATTTTACTCCTTGGCGTACCATGACTTTTTTTTGCGGCACTTCTCACAAGCTGCTGGTACTCTCCTCCGCCTCTCCATATCAGGTTCTCTGGGAGATTCATAATGGCAATTCATAACGGCGCAGCTCCAGAGTATTTGCGCCACGCCTCATAAGCAGTATGGACATAAAAACTATGTGGTGAGCACCTGGACGAGCAGAAACACGGCACAAGGGGGGGTGACAGCGAGGGTGCCGTAATTCATCAATACATTATTCAAATATGATAAATGGAACATTATTTAAAAGTTTTCTGAATCTGCTCTTTTAGGGCAAACATCTCCAGGAGAAATAAATGTTCAGACGAAGGCTGTGATGTGTGTAAATCATTACCCAATATCTGCTGGTATCTTTTATTCACTGTAGAAATTCAGAATGTGTCTCTGTATAATATATGTAGGAGCATCCTGACTGGGACACTGCTCCTAAAACCTGAATGATACCCTACTATACTGTAGGCTACAGATAACACAGGAAAGCACTATTAACACTAAACACATCACCTTAACCCTATAATGTTCCAGTTGGAATATTATTGGAGTATTATAGGCCTACTATACAAGAGACATAGCCCAAGTATAATAATATAGCAATAAAATCACAGCTGATTATGACTGACACAGTAAAACATGCTTAAAGAAATAATGAATAAATAGGAATAAGTTGAGTCCGTCCAATACACATGCCAACATGAATAGGAGGGTAGCCTACAGGCACTTATTTTTTCCCACTTCAAGCACTGATTGTTATGTAACTGGCGTTACTAAAGTATGTATGTTACGTTAACAAAAGTAGGTAAAATAAGTCAACGTTTCGCACGAGACACAAACAGCGGTCTCCTGGATGAAAGTCCTGTTTTTGTTTGACCCCATTGAATCATCCCTTCCGCCTCTCTATATTACGTCTGTTGCTCTGACTGTCTAATAATGACGTGGATGGGTTTACATTAGAGATAGCTGAAAGCCCGGTGCGTCTATTCCAAGCCCCCCAGGAAGTGCCCCCCCCGGTCGTTGACCCCAACTTTCGTAGTGACCAAACGGCGGTACTGCAACTTCCGCGTCCGTCACGTGATGCATTGGGCCCAAAAATACTTTTTCCCATAGACCTACATTGGGAAAGAGACGTCTGTAACTCAACAGATAATTTTTTTTGAGGTGAATCAACTTCCCAGTACGAACACTCTGATAGCCCTTATTTAAAAAATGCTGTCTTTAAAGTTGTAAAACGCACTTATAGCTGAATCCAGAGTTATATCCCTTCCTCCGTTCATGTGAGTGAGACCCAGACCGAGGCTGGAGCGCAAGCCGTGACGACAGCGTGACGTTAGGACCCCATGCCCAAGTCATGTGACCGAGTGTGCGCTACTCCACCAATCATCTCGGAAGCTACTCCGCCAAGATCAGGGTACTTTTCCAGACGGAAATTCATTCATTGGCGCATTTATAGTCGGGGTCCCGACTCCAATGCTGGATCCAGTTCTCTTAAAACATCCATGGTCTACGCTAAAGGGTGCGTCGGTATCAGACGCCGAGGGGCGCTGACCAAGCGTTGGTAGTTGACGAGTTGGGAGTGAGAACGGGTTGTTCTTCTGGATCGCTTCAGATGTTACTTAGAGCTCACAGCCTCATGAGCAGCAGTTGGTGGATTACTATTTTTTTATCTTTAGTTTTGCGTCTCAGGCTATAGGCCGCCCTACCCTAAACTGATCGGTGGCTGCATACACATAGCATGAAAGACACTACTCAGGAAAAAAGAAAACCTTTTGGCTAATGTTTTGGGGAAAGATTTAATTAAAAAAGAAAAAAGGTTAACAACCAATATGTGTGCTCTCTCCAGCACCAAACAAAAAAGCTGCAGCTCTCCAAATCTCCGGTGACTATGCTATATGCTATAGCTAGCTAGCTAACCACTGTCCCCAAACGGGGCTACTTGCAAGCTAACATTAGCTACCGGAATGTATGCTATTAGCCTGACGAGCTAACCGTAGGTTTCAGCTGAAAATTGCTGGCTTCAATCATATAAATCTGGCTGTAGCACTCGCTCTCTATCTTTCTCTCATATAATTTATATACACGTGTGTCAATTTATATGATTGAAGCCAGCAATCTTCAGCTGCAACATACAGTTAGCCCGTAGGTTAATAGCAAACATTTTATAAGCTAACGTTAGCTTGCAAGTAGCCCCAATCGGGACAGTGGTTGTTAGCTACAGCTTGCTAGCTATAGCGTACTCACCGGGGATTTCGTTGTCTTTAGATGAGAGATGGTGTCAGACTTCAGTCTATTAAAAGTCTTTTCAAAGTCATCTAGTGTACGGTATGGTAGGCATTATGACCATCTTACACTAAACGATCAAGGTCACGGGAGCGCGCCGTAACTCTAGCGAAACTCTCCTGATTTTATTCCGACATTGGAAATATGTCTGCGACAGTGAAATTGCTCGAAAAGTCGTTTGTTGTGAGGTCGACATAAAATGCAATTTCCAGTCACTACGATGTTGTGTGTACGATGTTATGTGCTATATGACCCATCACCCATGACTTTATTGCAACTTGTGAAAATCAAACTTACATCCTTGCGGACGACATACCTTGCTCTATACTGCTGCTTTTTGCAGGGAGCTGAGGCAGCTGCCGGCCCCTGCGACCTGATGAGGGAGTCCCCGTTGGAGAGGAGGGGCTGCCGTGAGGGTGTGTTCTGATAGAGAGGAACATAAAGAGGTAGGAGGAAGAGGTATAAAAACACATTATTATAACTCATCACTAATTGAAGTGAGGCCCAAAACTGAAGCACAGAGACGATAAACTGATGGCCAACATTAAAGGTCAAAGGTCATGTTAGGAGAGGAATGGATCGGAATCATCAGTAAAGGAGCAGGAGAAGTAAAGGACGTGGCACTGAGTGTGTTTACAGACGCACAGTATGCACAGTATCTCAGTATTTCTATATATCCCAGTTACTGTACCATTTATTAACTTTATGGTTCATTCTTGGAATCAACTTTAAAAAAATGTTGGCTTCTTGACTTATGCCATTTACATGTGATACTTGTGCATACAGGCAGTGTGACATTGAGGTAAATCAGCACACAGGGGAGTGGAGGACGTAGGGCCGGCTGTAGCATGCACCTGTCTAGCCGTGGCGAGTTTGGGCAGGACCCAGCCAAGACTGTCTGGCCAAAGGGCCTCAGCGGGCCCCCTCTCCCCCTACTGCCCCTCAGGATAGAGGTGGGCTGGATACGACTGGCATCAGCAAATAAAAAGAAATGAAATTATAAAACCTTATAAATAACAGCAAAATGAAATCAAATGAAAATAAGAACATATGTTACTCATTTTGGGCTCTGAGTGCAATGCTATTTAGACAGAGGTCCATAATGAAAGGAGGGTGCAGACAGCATAGACCAGGCATTATATATATATATATATATATATATATAGTAGTCAGGCCAGCTGTTTCATGTCATCATGACATGACAAATGTCCATTATTGGGGGGAGAAGGTATACCTGAAATCAAATCACAAATATTGGATGGTGACTTGTAGTGTTTATAGCTAATGTGTTTCTGCATGCTGTTGATTTTCATCTAACATTCAAGGCTACGTACTGCACAGGCCGTGATTTAGAAGAAAAAAACAAATCAATGTTCCCGCTTTGACAAGCAGTCACAGACTGCTCCAGAGAGCAGAGAAGAAGAGGTGGTGATGAGAAGAGATTAAATAAGGTCAGTGAATGAGTGAATAAATGAATAAATGAATGAATGAATGGTCTTACCTGTCCCCCTCCAGGCTTTTTTTGCTGCCCCTGTGACAGTTTGGACTTGAAGAATTGCTACACTGCCTGTTTCGGCAAACAGCAACCACAGAGAGAGAGAGAGGAAGAAAAAACAAAGACGATATGGAGAGTGACGACCCACAGAATGGCAAAATTGAGTATTGACTGATGTATTGGGTACGATGTAAAAAGGCTCAATCTGAGACTTTATGGTTTTGTTTTTTTGTGGTTTGTAAAAGCAATATAGCTGCACATTCCGTAAACTCTTTTTTTTTTTTCCACCAGCAACAGTGTTAGAGAAGAGAAAGCACGTTCAAGCCAGAGAAGTGGAGGAAATTGAGAACAGGCGCTCAGCAGAAAGGGCAGGTGCAGGGATTACACAGCCTTAGAGCACAAATATTTACAGGAAAAGACACAAGATCTGTGAAACGCTAACATTTCAGAATGGGCTCACGGCTACAGGATAGGCTTCGAGGGTACAAGCAAGGCAAGCAGAGCGGTATAGCGTAGTGCTTTAAGAGTTGGGGACAGCAGGAGGGGGGCAGGCCTGGTATACCTGTCTTCCTCAGGGGCCACATGTTCTACTAAGATCCTGGGGCTTGGGGGAGTCTTGTGGGGCAAAGAGTTGGAGCACCTATAGAGGGATGGAAGGGTGGGAGGGAGGAGCATCCCAATGTAGGAACACCGGACAGGTTGTTAGTGAGTAAAGGGACAGTCAATGATTTGAAACTATATTTTATGGCATAAGATCAGTCAAATGACTCAGCTTGACTCGACTCATTGTACATTTCATGTCATGTTAGAAATCTGAGCATTACAAGCACTTACTCCACGGAGCAACCCTGTCTCCTAATAATTATGTTCCCATACAACCAAACTGCATTTTCAATTACGTTTTGAGGGGAAACGTATTTTCTCCTGGATTACGGTCACAGTTTTAAACGAGTGGTGAACGTCGAGAATTGAAACAAAACTACTCGGTTCAATCTAGTAAAAGGTCATGGTTTGGGTTCAAATAAGTGTGTTTGTTACGGACTCAACTTAAAGGGACTATTTGTAACTTTCAGAAATGCTTCTTAACAGCGACACCTGTGGCCGTGAAATCAACGAAAGTCAGCGTCGGGCTCGCGCTTGCTCGCTCTAAATATACCTGAACGAGCATCACTCAAAACAGTGAGGCGACACACGTCAGCTAAAACCACAATGTCACTCTATATTTCAGCTGCTTGGCAGTAATGTTAGCTGACCAGACGAAGGTCTCTCCATGAACATGATTTAGATCTGATCCTAGTGTTGTCTTTTCCTGCCTAAGTGCAGGCTGATGCAGCGGGGCTCTGCAGCGTGTCTCCCTGCTCTCTCCTCCCGCAGCCGGAGAGAGCAGAGGAGACACCGGCACCCGGTCGGTAACGAGAGGGTAACGTTACTAGCTAAGGAGCTCCGTCACTTCACAAGACACGGGAAACCTCTGTTGGTCTAGAGGAGCTGCAGCAGTTATTTCTGCACAAACGTCCACTTGTGTGTCACTAGATATTCTCAGAGCTAAACTAACTCTTCTGCAGTGTGTAGTGAGCGCGCGTTCACGTCTAGAGGTGGAGCGAGCTGAGAACGCGCGCGCTCTCTGAGCGAAGGCAGGCAGGCAGAGTTGGAGAGGCAGCGGCCACACGCGAACGCGCATATGTGAGCGCGCATGTGTGACGACCCGCTACATTTATGCGCGTACAAAGTTACAAATAGTCCCTTTAAAGAGGACATAATATAAAAAAGTGAGATTTTCATGTTTTTTTATTGTAACGCAGGCTTAAGTCCTATATAAATACTGTGAAAGTATCAAAACGCTCAATCCACAGGGAAATATACACAGCCCGTATTCAGAAACTCTGAAATTGAAACAAGCTGTCAGAATTTCTGTCCATTTGTGATGTCACAAATATACAATATTTAGACCCTTTACCCAGTTTTAAATGTAAACATTCTAAATGTGTCCCAGTTTATTCCTGGTCACAGTGTATGTGAATGTCATCAACTGACAGGAAGTACACATGGACCCAAGCTGTTGCCTAGCAACGCAATTCTGTCGCAATTCTGTTGCAATTCCATTGAAATGCACTAAAACGGAGCGTTTAAGACAGAGGGTAAATACAGGCATATTCAGGCTGACAGTATGAGGAAAATAAAGTTTTTTTTTAACATTACAGCATGTAAACATGTTCTAGTAGAAACTCAAATTACAAGTATGAACCTGAAAATGAGCATGATATGGGACCTTTAAGTTACATAAGCGGTTTCACGTGGGACACAAACAGCAGTCTCCTGGGTGAAAGTCACGTGTTTGTTTGACTCATTCACCCCGACCTCCTCCTTATGCAGAATTTGATTAGAAACGTATTTGTGGTACGTAAAAAACAAACGTAATCCTTGACAAAGTATGTTTCCCTTGAAACCTAGTTGACAAGGCAGTTTCATTGTATGTGAACTAGGGCTGTCAATCAATATATACAGTATATATGATCGCGATTAATCGCAAATTATTAAAATTTTGTATCTGTTCAAAATGTACCTTAAAGTGAAATTTCTCAAGTATTTAATACTAAAATCTGATTGCTTTATGCAAATGTATGTATATATTTATTATTGGATATCAATTAACAACACAAAACAATGACAGATATTGTCCAGAAACCCTCATAGGTACTGCATTTAGCATAAAAAATATGCTGAAATCATAACATGGCAAACTGCAGCCCAACAGGCAACAACAGCTGTCAGTGTGTCAGTGTGCTGACTTGACTATGACTTGCCCCCAAACTGCATGTGATTATCATAAAGTGGGCATGTCTGTAAAGGGGAGACTCGTGGGTACCCATAGAACCCATTTACATTCACTGATCTTGAGGTTAGAGGTCAAGGGACCCCTTTGAAAATGGCCGTGCCAGGTTTTCCTCGTCAAAATTTCGCGGAACTTTGGAGCGTTATTTCGACAAGCTAGTAAGACACCAATTGGTCCCGATGGATTCTTTAGGTTTTTCTAGTTTCATATGTTGCCGGTATCTTCACTCTAGCTTTAAAACAGAGCCCTTAAACACGGCAAGTTACGTTAATGAGTAAAAGCAATTAGGGGTATTAAAACAAATTTGTTAACGTTGACAGCTGTAATTTGAACATAATTTTTAGGAGACCAGGCTGGTACAAAGGGGTATATATACTGAAACTTAACTTAGATAATGCTGTTTATCTATTAATTTTAAGGAATAATTTGAGACTTTGGCAAATACACTTGAGAGTTGTATGAGATATCAATAGGCAGGAAACGGTTAGGTTAGCTTAGCTTAGCATAAGAAACGAAAAAGGGCTAATCAGACCCAGATCTGTCTTTAGTTAACAAAATCGACCTATCAGCACTTCATAAACTCACAAATGAACACATTATATTAAATTAGTTTAATCCGTACAAATATCGAAGTGTATACATTTTTTTTGTAGCTTTGGACAGAGCCAGGCTAGCTGTTTCCCTCTGTTGCCAGTCTTTGTGCTAAGCTAAGCTAACTGGTTGTTGGCTGCAGCTTGATATTTAACATACAAACATGAGAGTGGTATTCATTTGTTTGCTCTATAACCTGGTCTGTCATTAGCTAGACTGCCTCTGCTAAGCATTCTGTGCAGAACACTATACTGAAATAAAAGATATTTTTAAAAATTCCAAATTCAAACAGCAGGTGGATGTTTTACTATGAATGCAATGGCAAATTCCTTTATGTATGACAGGGGACATATGATATGAACTGGCGTGAAGACATGCAGCATCCTGAACCCCCCAAATGTTGGATGATTCAATCATGCAGTCCAGAAAAACTGATCTCAGCAGAGTCTACGATCACTGGTTCTGTATTCATCTTTCAAATAAAATATCAGATTCTTGTGCAAATTAAATTCACTCGATTCATTCAAAACGTAATGTGTGTTCATGTTCTTTTTATACCTGTCTCTGTCAGGGGAGTGAAAGTTGCTGTCTGGTCTGAGACAAGTGGTGCTGGCACTCCTCACTCTGTCCAACGGCGGCTGCAGGTCGCTGCAATGCCACAACATGGCAGCAGAGAGAGAGAGAGAGAAAGAGAGATGAGAAAGAAATAGAGATGGAAGACGAGATGTACAAGGACAGAGGGTGCGAGCAGAGGTGTCGGGAAGAAGAGATTGTGAATAATGTGAGAGAACAAAAGGGTGATGAGTGGGAGGTAGATGGAAGAAGATGCAGAGGAAGTGAGAAAAAGAAGGATAATGTGAAGTAAAGTTTAGAAAAAGAGGAGATGGAGGGAGAGAGAATAAGGAAGGCCATCAGACAGTGCAGTGTAACATGTAATGGCTCTGATGCTGTATCTCCATTTATCATAGCCAGTCATTCCTCGCGGCCATACACTGTGAGACCGCTCAGATGGAAGGTTGGTGAGTTGCCATGGGAACCAGGTCTAAGTGGGAGAGGGGACTGCTTGTAAGTGTGTGTGCGGGGGTGAATGAGTGAAAGGAAAAGAGGCAGCCAGTGTTCACGTTTACTCGCCGCTACAAACGCTCACAGCTATATGTTTCGCCACGTCACGCTGCACCGTGACAACGGTTCCTTTTCAACAGATGGTTGGCTCCGTGTCATCGCATGACATTGCACATAATGTTTTCAGGCCAAATGCCTCACACGGATGGCAACAAGGGCTTAGGAGTTTGTTTAATGCTCTGCCAGGGCATGCTTAAGCCTCTCCTATGCGTTGTCACCCGGAAAAAGAAGAGGTCCATGGGTGGAGGGGGAGGGCGAGGGCGAGGGCGAGAGCGAGGGAGGAGACGGTGAGTGAAGTGGGTGTGATCTTACCTAACTGTGACCTCGTCAGTGAACCTGAGCACGCGGTGTGTAAGGATGCTACGAGGCATGGTGCAGACCCCTTCCTGCCTGTGGGGCGGCTTGCTCTTTAGGCATGCAGGGAGGGTGGAGCTGTGCGCCAGAGCCCCGCCCACAAGAGGCGGGGGGGGAAAAGACCCGCATGCAAAGGAAGGCAAAAGGAAAACAAAAATGACACATGCAACTGACAGAAATAAGCAGAGACAAGATAAGTGAAGGGGAAGAAGCATGAAACTACGCAGGCTTCTTGCAAATGATAACGAGAGACGAAGAATGCGACACTCACAGTTCAAAGTTCAGTAAGAAGGGAGTATTTTCAGACATTGGATAGCCTTACATTAGAAATGTGGCTACCGCGTGATGCTGGTGTTCACCGGGAACACCACAACGCAGCAAATCACTAAACGAACACATGAGATGAAGTGCATCCTCCTCCTGTCTGTGACCTCAGAAAGAGGAATTCATTATGTAATAGTGTAGAGATAGTTCCTCTTGCCCTCCCTGTGGATTGACCCCACACACATATATGGGGAGATTACATGTAATGCTGGTTATATAACACAATCTACAGATCTAAAGCTGTCGTGGCGGCACGTGGCAAAGGAAACCAAGCTACAGTAGATCTATAACATGTATAGGAGTGCTGTGAGAAGGATTAGAGCAGAACAGAGAGAAAGGGAGGAAACTGCTTGTACAGGAGGTCTGTTATATGACCGGGAATGAGGTAAAATATGACTGATGATTATGTGTTTTTTAATGCTCGTTCCAAGGTATGCATTAACATGCCAGGATCAACATCTGATCAATACGTTAAAGGACTATACTGGTGGTTTTGCATGTTTTAGCCCATTATCTGCAACTCACATATTCTTTACATTATGCTGACCATTTTCAAACCATTCCATACGTTTCTGACTCATTTTTATGGTACTACTTTGTCCTCAATTTCTCTTATTTGTGTATCTGATTAGCTTAAGTTGTTTGTACTTTTATATATCATCTGTATTGTCTATCTGTTAAGCTTCAAGTGCCTGTACTTATTGTATGTCTGTATTGTATTTTTATGTTCAGGACCCCAGGAAGACTAGAGACTAATAGAGAGCCTTAAATAAACAATAAACTAATATCCAGGCAGCCATTACTACGGGGTACTCCAGCAACTTAGTATTACATTTACATAAAGTTAGGGGCACTCGCAAGAGACATTTTTTCTTCTATGTTAAAATCGTTGCAGCAGAGGCTGAGATCTTCTAAACTTTAGTCCACTTCCCATAATGCTACTGCTACTATTTATACAAATAAACATTGTCCAAACACCATGCCCCTAGTTTGTACCTCTGGGTCTGAAATCTGAAGCCAATGTGGAGGTGCTTTAAACTTGCATTCTCTCTAACAGCCAGCAGGGGGCGACTCCACTTCTCTCTTGATTTGTTACCTCAGTAAACATTGTAAACATGAGTTTATGGTCTCAATCACTAGTTTCAAGTCTTCTTCAATACAGCATGATGTTCATTTAGTAAATTATGGTCCCATTTAGAGTCAGATAGACCATAAAGCAGGGGATGCTTTAGGGCGGGGCTACCTTGTGATTGACAGGTCACTACCACGCCGTTCTCCAATCTGGGAGTTGTCTCTTTTCGTTTTACAACTTTAACCCTTTCACAGATGGTGTTTTAAGTTCTTGAAAGTTAATTATAACATTTTGGTCGCCTAAAAATGTCTTATTCAGCGTCCAGTTGTACTTAACTCCACCCTCTCGTGTCACTTCTGGTTGCAAATAACCAAGATGGCGACGGCCAAAATACCAAACTCAAGGCCCAAAATGGCAGTCCACAAACCTATAGGTGACATCACGGTGACTAAATCCACTTCTTATATACATATACATATACATATACATATACATATACATCTATATTATTTACACATCCAGCAGTCACAGAGGCCAGAGGCATTGTGTTTTCGGGTTGTCTGTCCGTCCGTCTGTACGTGCGTACATAGGTCCTGTCCATTCTTGTGAATGCGATATCTCAGGAACGCCTTTAGCGAATTTCTTCATATTTGGCACAAACGTCCACTTGGACTCAAGGATGAACTGATTAGGTTTTGGTAGTCAAAGGTCACTGTGACCTCACAAAACACATTTTTGGCCATAACTCAAGAATTCATATCCTAATTATCAATACAGCATGATGTTCATTTAGTAAATGATGGTCCCATTTAGAGTCAGATAGACCATAAAGCAGGGGATGCTTTAGGGCGTGGCGACCTTGTGATTGTCGCCACGGTGTCGCTACCACGGTGAGATGCTACCACGGTGAGATGCTACCACGGTGAGATGCTACCACGGTGTGACGCTACCACAGTGTGACGCTACCACGGTGTCGCTTCTACCACGGTGAGACGCTACCACGGTGAGACGCTACCACGGTGTGACGCTACCACGGTGTGACGCTACCACGGTGTCGCTACTACCACGGTGTCGCTACCACGGCGTTGCTCAGCATTTGAATGTACTTTAAAACACCCTAAGGAGTCATCTATTAATTTTTTCTGCTGAGTAAATTTTGTTTTAAGCATGTTTTTTCGCCAGTCAAAATTAGCATCCCTATTAATATCACAGTTAAGATAAGATAAGATAAGATGAACCTTTATTAATCCCCGGAGGGAAATTCAGGTGTCAAAGCAGCAACATCAGCAAACAGAGTGAATCACCCCGCCAGGCCTCGCTTTTTCCCAGCTCCACCCCTTCGTCCAAATATGGTCACTTCTGGCTCCAAAAAAAACAACATGACCAAAATGCAGAACTTGAGGCTTTAAAACAGCAGTCCACAAGCCGATGGGTGACGTCACGGTAACCACGTCCACTTCTTATATACAGTCTATGTTTGTAACCCAGGCTTTCTGTTATAAATAATTTGTATTCTCCAAGTCCAAGCCAAGATAACCCTGCTGACATCATTTGGGGTTATTTTCTCAGATGTGACAAAAGCTCCTCTAGAGGCACAGCAGACATTACACTTTATAAGCTCTGTAGTAAATTCAAGTTGACATGAACAATTGCTGGAGTACCCCTTTAAACAAGACTAGTCTGCAGCCATGCTAGCAGTGTTATGAGGCTACTGAGGCAGAGTGGTGCTTTCAGCTAAAGGCTATCGTCAGCAACACGCTAACAATAACAATATTAATATGCTGATGTTTTGCAGGTATAATGTTTACTGTGTTCACCAGCACACTAGTATGCTAATTAGGACTAAAACCGAAGTACAGCTATGGCTGATGGGAATTAGTTTTTGCAGGTTTTTTGGTCATAAACCAAAGTTGGCCAAAGTAAAATCCATCTAATAGCCGTTGAGAGATTTCAACTGTCAACAAATGTCAACTTCATGGTGGAGCTGGAGGAACAGTCAGTAGAATTCATCCTCTGGGAACCATGGGGAACCCGGGAATCATGAATGTCTGTACTAAATGTACTGGAATCCATTTAAATGTTGCTCAGATATTTCAGTCTGGACCAAAGCGGTGGACTGACTGATTGACTGACGAGCCTGACTGGTAAACAGCTGCAGCAGAAAGGCAGTGGTGATCAGTGTGTTTCGATAATGTTTCCTTGTTGTTGCATTCTAGGTCGCTTGACATCCCAGACTTGAGATTCCTTATTAGCTTGCAGGTTTGCTTATTTGACAACATAGCTTATGAACACACTTTATTGGCACTCATCTATCAAAATCCAGATGTCTGCCATCTTGATTACTCCCTTGACTTATCATAAAGTGGGCATGTCTGTAAAGGGGAGACTCGTGGGTACCCATAGAACCCATTTTCATTCACTTATCTTGAGGTCAGAGGTCAAGGTACCCCTTTAAAAATGGCCATAATCGCCAAAATTTAACATAAGTTTGGAGCGTTATTTAACCTCCTTTGCGACATGGTGACATATGACATGGTTGGTACTGATGGATTCATTAGGTTTTCTAGTTTCATATGATGCCAGTATTTTTTGCAAATTACAACGAATTTGCGGTAACGTGTTATTATCGCGTTAACTTTGGCAGCCCTACTAAGAACTTCTTATGTGTTTTGGAGGATGGTCATCAGTGATGTAAAGTATATGTGACTTCTACATTTCTACAGCATGTGAGAGCACCAGTATGGTCCTTTACAGGATAATACATTGCATAATACAGAGGGGAAAAGCAACACATACCATTTAGTCAGCTAAAGCGGCACCATAACAAAGCTACGTGGCACACACGCAGCAAGCACAAGCAGCACAGTGGTCTGGGAGGCACATCATGGGCATTTATTGCATTGAGAGAGATCCCTGCTGCAACTAAATGACCCACCAACTCCACAAATGAGTCTGGGAAAGCTGGACAGGCACAGAGGAGGGTACGCAACACTGCCTTTCACGCTAAACGCTTACCTGTAAATGTCTTTATGGATACCGTTTACTAACAGGGGCATTTTGGGGGGTAGCGTGTTGCTGTATCTACCTATGCCCCTGGGTTGTACGAGTGGAGTTCATGAATCGTAAAGCAAGACAAGAAAACAAAAAGTGGGAAAAAATATACAACTGCTGTGAGTGAACACATCAAATGCAAAAAAAATAAAATATAATAATAAAAGAAATTAATCAAAAGAGCTTTGTCTTCTTTGAGGTCAGCCACTGAGCAGGTCTCTAATCCCCTCACACAGTGATCAGTGTGTCGTGTGTGTTTTTTTGAGACAGTTGTGGTGATAGACAATATTCAGACATGAATTTATGAGTGTGCTACTACTACTTGATCCTGATGTGACACTTTCAATTTTGTGTTCATGCGGTTGCAAAAAAAGCAGACAAACACTCTACAATATCTACAGTCCATTTAGGATAACCAACACTCTGTTTGCTTTGGAAATATCAACATTAAGTGTGTTAAGATGGAATGGTTAAAGTATAGTGAAGATGGAATGATGACAAAAATGACATATTTTATTAAAATAAAGCTGAATGGTGGTTGTTGTCGTTTTGCTTTTTTTTCAGTTTTTTTTTTACCTGTTTGTGTGCAGGCACTCGGCACTCCCGCCTCGGATAGACCTGTGCATCTCCAGGACCTCACTGTCATTGCCATGACGATGGGTGAACAAATGAGAAACAACCCGGGGAAAACACAACAGAAGAGGGATGGCAACTCAGACAGGCAAAGTGAATTTATGAATGAGAGAAACCAGGAAATCATAATTCTGAGATTTCAATTCAGTCTGCATTAATGTTGCAATGACTAGTTTCACACTGTTAGTAGTATTAGTAGTTGGCAATATATCATTACACACATTAATTAACCAAAACGTCCAACCTTTATAGAATAGAACTACATCTTAGCATGTTGAGGCTCCATAAGTACATTTTGGAGCTTTATTTCTGCACGATGAAGACCAGAGCTGCTGTCAAATCACTGCTGAGTGACCCACTAGGAGCACTGATCCAATGTGTGTGCATCTTGTTCTTTAAAGGGATAGTTTGGATTTTTCAAGTGGGATGTATGAGGTAGTTATATCCATACCTACAGTAGATGACGGTCGGCACGCCCCCAGTTTGTAGAAACAGGATAACTGGCAGGACAGGGCGTGCCGACCGCCATCTACTGTAGGTGATACACTGACTCTCATACAACCCCAGTTAAAAAAATGCGAACTATCTCTTTAACATAGTTTTTTACAATTAAAAAGTAAACTAAAACACACTGTCATAACCCCCCCCCCCCCCCCGCCTCCCTTCCCCCACACACACCCGTGATGATCCCCACAGTTCCCAACAACAGGTTACCTGTCCTCAGAGTACTCGTAGTCCGAGTCCCCGGAGCGTTGGTGCTCTAAGTGGGAGTCGTGGTAGCGGGATGGGGAGTGGGAGTGGTGGCGGTTCTGGTGGATCTCATCCAGACTCCTGAAAAAATCAAAAATATCAAGTGAATTTATGTTTTCTATTTAGGTATGATATGAATCTTGGTCCTTGGTTAATGATTCTGATGATTCAATACAGTATGTCCAATTTTGACACAATATGAATGAGAATAAGAATGCAATGTCAACGTGACAATACTGTTGGAATATCATACAGTAGCATACAGGCAACACACCATTACAACTGATCATAAATAACCATAAATTCAGCAACAAATAATTGGTCTTTATGCGGTAGTTCTCTGGTATTCTTCTGTAACAGAAATGTGGTTCCACTGTGCCTTTTTTTGCCACTGTTCATTCACCGTCAGCGAAACTCAGCACTTCCTGCAGAGGTACTTCAATTTAAAAGCATTCCAGTGGCTCAAAGGGCATGATCCCTCCCTTTGTAGGTAGGCTTTTAATTTGAAATATAATAGAAAGTGTTTACTTTCATTGATGGTAGCTTAACATGGAAAGGGGGAGCGATTGGAAATAATTAAAGGGACTGTTTGTAAGAATCAGAAATGTCTTGTTAACAGCGACACCTGTGGCCGTTAAGTCAACGAAAGTCAGCGTCCTGTTGCTCGCGCTTGTGCTCGCTCTACATAGACATGAACGAGCATCGCTCAACACAGTGAGGCGACACACGTCAACTAAAAGCACAATATCACTCTATATTTCAGCTGCTTGGCAGTAATGTTAGCTGACCAGACGAAGGTCTCTCCATGAATCAATGCTGATCCTAGTGTTGGCTTTTCCTGCTTCAGCCTCCCGACCGCGGCCGGAGGGAACAGGGGAGACACCGGCGTTTTGGTCGGACACGATAACGTTTCTCTCTGCGGAGCCCCGTCACTTCACAAGACACGGGAAACCTCTGTTGGTCTGGAGGAGCTGCAGCAGTTATTTCTGCACAAACGTCCACTGTACATTCACTAGATATTCTCAGAGCTAAACTCTTCTGCAGTGTGGAGTGTGCACGCATGAACGTGAGAGTAGAGCGAAAGAGTGAGAACGAGCGTGGTGTGTGAGTGAAGGCAGGCAGAGGAGGAGAGTACAGCAGAGACTCCAGTCCTGGAGACCAAAGCTACGGTCTCCCCCGCGTCCTCCGACCGCGGCCAACACTGTTTAACACGGTTTTGGTGCTTCCATGTAGTTTGTGTTGGAATCTGAGTCTGAACAGCGTAGCCACACGTGAGCGCACATGAGACACCGACCCGCAATGATTTATACGTGTAAGAAGTTACAAACAGTCCCTTTAAGAGGTATAACTGAAGCTAATCATGATAAACCCATTTCTGCACTATACTTACTTCACTTACTATACTTACGACTTACTATACTTACTATACTTACTATACTTCACTAATCAAATGCAGCAGAAGCAACACGTGTGATGTGTGTGATGTTGAGGAAGAAAGAAGGAAAGAAAGAGGTACTGATAGAAAAATTAATTCATCTACATTCTCTCCCGCTTCCATGCATGTACATCAAAGATGCATCCCAACGCATATGGTGACCCCAAATAGCCATGCTGGCTTTAGCCATTTTGGCTAGCTCCAGCTGGCAGAAGGGTTAATAACATCACGCCAACAGCCATAAACAGAAACATGTTTTACCTAATATTGATTTGGCCATAAAGTGGTGAGATTAAAGGCCTAAATAAATACATGTTAACAAGCTGCATCAATTCCATATTAGGGGGACACTGTATTATCAATGACTGATGCATACCACACAATAATCTGATTAAAACGATAGAATGTCAGATGTTTGGACATGTAATCTGGTATGCATAATTGAGACTCTACAGCAATGGCTGCAAACCCATTTTCCTTAAAGCCTCCCCTACTTGTATTTAAAAAAAATTACAAATCCTCAAACAAAATCCTCAATTTGATTAAAGTGATTCAGGGTATTACATGAGTTAGTCTTTATTTATTAAATCAACTTTCTTTAATGAATAGAACTCAAACGGTTTTGTCAACATAAATAAAGTGATGACGTCTTCATGGATTTGCCGAGCGATGATCTTTCTTTTGGTAACGACTTCATTCATTTACTATAATAGTGTAAGAGCCAAAAGAACGTTTTGGTTATTGTGGTTAAATAAATGTAACTTATGCTGCTGTTAGATTGCTGCTAGACGGTTAATACGGGTGAGGGCCTCCCTTTGTGTGCATCAAGAGAGGAGAGCCGCTGTGAAAAATTTTGCTTTTGAAAGGCTTAACGCCAACAAATATGGATTGAATATTTTGTTTGATTTTGCTAAGTATAAAAAAATATAAATCTTTTAAAATGGTTTTATATTCAGACATGGTATGAATTACCTAGGAAGTGTGTTTAAAATCTAGCCCGCGACGGTAGAATTTGACCAATCACAGTCATTTCATAGAGAGAGAGCGTTCCTATTGACTGTGCTCCGGTTGGTGGGCGGTGCTTGGTATTTCGTCGACTGATCTCAAAATGGCTGCCGGGTCACAGACCTTCTCATGTTACAGCTAAACCGTACACTACAAGATGTTTCTGAGAACATCTGAGGAGAGAAATAGGCATTACAGTAACAGAATATTGATTCATATTTGATCAGCGCTGCCTAGTTTGACCATTTGGTCGGAGTTCGCGATTGACAGCCGGCTCTCACGGACGGAAGTTGGACGGCAGACTCTAGATCAGCTCTTAATGCTTGTTTTCCTCCGGTCTGTGAAATCTTGCAAATGCCGTTAGGAGCATCGGAGGACACCTGAGGAAACATGACTTTCTTCAGATTACCTGTCTCATGCACTACTGTCAGGATATAGTGACCGTTTTATAAAAATCACTTTTTTTAATCATATTGCTCCATTGGGGGGGGGCTGGACCCCTGGTTAGGAACCACTGTCTATGAGTATATTCTCTGACACTGAGATCATTAAATAAATACCTGACAAAGCTAAACCCTACTGACTACCTTTTAGACACTGGCTGATGTTGGAGTATAGTCACCAGAGACAACACACACACTCCACTGACAGTTCACCGGGTCATTCATTGGCAGGTGTTGCTGACCTTTGCATGGGCACGTGTGCGGGCCGTGACCGAGCCCTGCAGGAGTCCTCTCTGTGAGGAGACACTGACCGGGAGCGGTGCTGGACGGCCCGTTGCTGCTCAGGCACAGCCAGCGTACTGCCCCGCTCCCTCTCCCTGGAGTTACGCTCTGCACCTACACACACACACAAAACAAAAAGCAGAATTCACACATACACACACACACACACATCCAAACAAAGGTGTTCGTCGATTGATGGAAACACACAGAAACACACACACATCCAGGCGTTAGTTGTGTGTCCTTTGATAAGGATGCACCAGTTGTCAGCATTGTGCTACTGACTACCACTACAGATGCCATTCTCTGACAGACTGTAGAACATCACATCAGGATGTTTTACAGACAAATGACCAGCTAGCAGACAGGTTAGCTAGCCATGTGAGCTAGCCCGAGTAGCTGACTGTTTCTGCCATGTCTCTGTCGGACCTGAGATCGGTCTCAGTTCTTGTTACGACCTGCATGGAGTGCCAGATGAGATGAGAGTTCAGACTTTTAACCCCTCGTGGATTTTAACCACCACTACAGCTACAAATAATAGGTCATATTTAATCCACAAAATAATACAGATTAGGGATGCTAATTTTGAAAATTGTCTTAACCGATAACCGACCCTCGTTAACCGATTATTAACCGTTAAACGAAAGGATTTGTGCCTCACATGCAGCGGTGTACCAACTGCAGGAGCACAACAGATATTGGTTGATGGGAGTCCCCAGTTCACCGTCCGGGAGCGTTAACTTAGCAGCTACGATGCTGCGTGTAGTGTCGCGGACATGCAGCCACTTTCCCAGTAAAAGTCTCCACCGCACATTTAGTTTAGTTTAGCAGGTTGTCAGCTGTGTGTCTGCCCGGCGTAACTTTAGCGAATGGCCAACAAACAGTGTGTTACGTTAGCAGCTCTAGCATTGCCGGAGGCTTCGTGTTTGCCGCCGCGCACGTAGTCTGAGTAACTTTAGTGAGTTTCCAACAGACCGTGTGTGTGTGTTGGTGGTGAGTGTGAGGTTGTTGGTGGCGTTCTAGCTGTGATCGTAGGTGTAGCAGTGTGTGTACACTTTATTTGTCGGTGAATAAATGCTACTAAACTACAACTCCTCCGCTCCGCTCAAGCGAGCCAGAGACCGGAGCCAACTTCCTGTATCCTGCAACTCCGGCTCCGCCTCTTAAGGTGGACCAGCTTTTCTCCTTAAAGTGACGAGACGCTCC
This sequence comes from Sebastes fasciatus, assembly GCF_043250625.1. NCBI lineage: Eukaryota > Metazoa > Chordata > Actinopteri > Perciformes > Sebastidae > Sebastes > Sebastes fasciatus. The sequence continues at coordinate 3,293,291 of NC_133797.1, read as the reverse complement.
TCTGCTCTGAGCCGCTCAGCTTTTGAGGTAATTATTAACATTTCTTTTAACCGTTTTGACCGATAGCGTTAATCGGTTAAAATGCTTAATGTCGGTTAACGGTTAAACGGTTAATTATGGACATCCCTAATACAGATAATACAACAAATGCATGAGATTAATATTTACTGTGCAGTAGGGCTGCATAACATATTTGTCATATCATCTATCATCATATTTATCAGTCGTCGCAATGTCAACTTGTGCTATAAACACATTGTGAAAGACTGCAATATTGCACTTTTTGAGTTAGTTCAAAGAGAGTGTCACTTTAAAATCAGTCTTTTGGTGTCAGTAGTGTTCTGTTCAATATTCAGTTTGTTCAATAAAAACATGTTGGAAATAATTTCCTTTCATTTTTTTAATTCAACAAGCAATTTGTTGTATTTTAGCAGAAAGCAGCAGAAAGGCAGAACTGTGTGTACTTCAATATAGCAATATCGTTATTGCGATTTTCAACGTTATCACATATTTTCCATATATCGTACAGCCCTTATTTACAGAACGTGTATCTGCTTCCTTTTTTTTGTGAAAAGAGGAAAATTAAGCAAATACTGAGGGCAGCAGAGAATGTTGATATTTTTTAAAAGGAAACTCAAACCTACCTTTTTAGTCTGGCTTTTAACTGAGCTTTATATATTTATTTATTGGTCTAATCATTTATTGTATTTTACCTTTTTAGTCTGGCTTTTAACTGAGCTTTATTTATTTATTTATTGGTCTAATTATTTATTGTATAACACCTTTTTAGTCTAGCCTTTAATTGAGGTTTATTCATTTATCTATTCACGTATTCCAGTCTGTTTTGCTTATTGTAATATGTTGGTAGAGTTTTTATTTCCTCACAGTAAATTGACGAGATTTACTGACTTTGTGTTAGTAGAGTGAGTAGATATACTGTACATACATCATAAGATATGAAATAGAGTTGCAAAGTGGGTTAGATGGGCAACATTGACAGAACATACAGTATGTGTTTTTTTTATCAAGAAAGTCAAGGTACAAGCCTGTGTACATAAAAACTACACCTCCCAAGATGCAATTTGGTAAGAAACATCTGTTCCCCAAGCTTAACATTCTGTAATGTCGATCAAGCAGAAGGTGTTTTTTAAAAACTACTAACAAATTCTGCAGCTTAAATGACCTCCCTTTTGGATTCTGGGTCAGTTGTGGATGAAATGAGCAACTACGGTGGGTTTTGTTCTGTATTTTGCAACAGCTCTGATTAACACCCTACGACTGGCTTCTTCTCCGTAGCAACTGTGACTGAGGCTCATTGGTATTGTAGTATTCAGAGCCATTTGCCATGGCTAACTAATGGAAAAACACCATTTCTCAGAAACAAATTTTTTTTATTAAAGTGACAGCCAGAACATAAACCTGCTTTATAGTATTAATACATCATTATATTTTTGTGTTGAGGAGCATTAAAGATATCGTTAAAGAGAAACAGGGAAAAAGGGGGAAAATACAGAACCAACATTTCCTCTCAATTCCCAACTCAACTGTGTATTTATCTGTTTAAAGGATCAGGTGTATCATAAATATATCAATTAAATGTGTCAATTAAATGTATAAATATTAGGACTGTCAAAGTTAACAGTTACCTGTTATGACTTGAGCATATGTTTTATGCTAAATGCAGTACCTTTGAGGGTTTCTGGACGATATTTGTCATTGTTTTGTGTTGTTAATTGATTTACAATAATAAATATATACATATATTTGCATTAAGCAGCAGATTTGCCCACTCTCATATTGATAAGAGTATTAAATACTTGACAAATCTCTCTCTAAGGTACATTTTAAACGGATAAAAAATGTCTGATGAATTTGGAATTAATCATGATTAACTATGGATAATCATGTGATATTTGAATCGACTGACAGCCCTATTACAATCTGAGCTCAGTGTTTGCATGAGAATAAAAATAAGCATAGTGACGTTCAAATAAGAGATCGTGTAACTCTCTCTAACTAACGCTCTCATTTCACTTTCTCATGTGGCAAACCATCTGGCATTTGGAAAATGATCATAAAAGGGTTTGAATATTTAAACCAGGTCCACGTTCATCTGACAGGAAACTAAGCCACGGCAGAAACAGTCAAACAACAAAGCAGTCGTAGTGATTCTACTGGCCAAAAATAACACAAATTCAGCTTCTACTGTACATTTTCAGTGTCCTTTCAGTGAAGTAGAAGAAGCATGCAGGAGAATGGCGGGAAACTCGGTGGAATGGCAGTGAACAAACTGTAGCTCTACAGTCTAACATGCACTCGGTGCTTCGGTGTTTCTACGGCCCAGCAGAAGAGGAGAAACTGCTCACTGCAGCCTCGGTGAAGTACGGTGCGCTGCTGAGCTGCAGCACTAAGAACGGCTGCACGCTACAACACTGCTATTCAAAAATCTGCAGTCCAGTAGCAATATGATGAATTGCAAAAGTTTTGCCTTTTCGCTGATACAGCAAAGATTAATTACTTTAATTTGGGTGCAATTTGTGCTAAAACACACAGCGGAGCCAAAAGGAGGCTGGAAGGTTTGAGAAACAGATGGAGCGAGGGATGCAAAGAAGCCGCTCTCTCACCCAGTGCTGGACGCCTACAGGCTAACACGAGGGAATGCTCAGTAACCATGCCCCCCACCCACCTTTAGTCACTACCATCATACCATCATCAAACTCTGTATCAATGATGCGATGAGACCCTGCACACACATACACAACACACACACATACAGGACAGGGTAAGGTTGAGAGTTGTCAGTCTCCCACACTGAGAGACACAAAAGAGAAAGCTCAGTAAAGGAAAAGGTTAGCGACCACGCACTCAGACGCACTGTAGGTTCACAAAACAGGGATTAAATCAGACATACACTCACACACATACTATATGTAAAAAACACTGTGTAGAACCACACATACTCTGTAGTTTCTTGCTGGGGCTGTCTCCATGGACGTGTCTGCGCGGGAGGTACGGGGACGGCTGGGGCAGAGGTATAGAGGACATGTCGTGTGTTTGGAGTTTATACCAATGAGGAATGTCGTCCAGCAGGGCCGTCTCCAACTCTATCAGGATCTGAGAGAGGACAGAGAGGGGAAAGGGTGGGAGAGGAGGGTGAGTGAGCGAGTTAGAGAAACAGTCGGGTGGATCCACTACAGTCATAGTTATAGTATAGTTATATAGTTTAGTTTAGCAGGTTGTCAGCTGTGTGTCTGCCCGCCATAACTTTAGCAAGTTTCCAACAGACTGTGTGTGTGTGTGTTGGCGGTGAGTTTCGGGTTGTTGGTGGCGTTCTAGCTGTGAACGTAGGTGTAGCAGTGTGTGTACAGTTTATTTGTCGGTGAACAAATGCTACGAAACTACAACTCATCCGCTCCGCTCAAGCGAGCTGGAGCTGTTCTTTTAATACAACCATGGAGAGACCGGAGCCAACTTCCTGTATCCTGCAACTCCGGGTCCGCCTCTTAAGGTGGGCTGTTAAGGTGGACCAGCTTTTCTCCTTAAAGTAACGAGCCACTCCTCTGAGCCGCTCAGCTTTTGAATGAATTATTAACATTTCTTTTAACCGTTTTAACCAATAGCGTTAATCAGTTAAAATGTTTAATATCGGTTAACAGTTAACGGTTAATTATTGACATCCCTAGTGTATTCTAAACTTACATTGTGTGACCGTCATTGTTACCTCTCCCATGGCTATATTGTTAAATCTAGTCAACATCTCAAGGTTTACAACTGTGTCAAATGCACTGGGGAACTGCCTGAAATAAATTTTCTATTTCATGTAAGGGTGAAGTCAGACAAAAGTGACATGGGGTTCTCTGGTGACCTGGAGGATTAAAGGAGCAGTGTGTAGAATTTAGGGGGATCTATTAGCGGACATGGAATATAATATTCATAACTATGTTTTCATTAGTGTATAATCTCCTGATACTGAGAATCGTTGTGTTTTTCAATAGCTTGGAATGAGTCCTTCATATCTACATAGAGAGCGGGTCCTCTTCACAGAGTCCACCATGTTGCTCCTCCATGTTTCTACAGCAGCCCAGAACGGACAAACCAAACTCTGGCTCTAGAGAGAGCCTTTCATGTTTTGATGTTACCTGAAGACCACCGTACACACGCTTGGAAAGGGAGGGCTGAGCGGAGGGGTATTACAATTGGTTGCAATCTGCAACCACACCACTAGATGCCGTTCTCTTTTGAGGGGTGATCATGTAGGCCTAATTGCAACAACAACCTTTTAGTGCATTTCAACGGAAATGTAATGGAATTGCATTGCTAGGCAACAGTTTGGGTCCATGTTTACTTTCTGTCAGCTGATGTCATTCACACACACTGCAATTGGAAATAAACTGGGACACATTTAGAATGTCTACGTTTAAAACCGTGTAATGATCTATATAATTGTATATTTGTGACATCACAAATGGACAGAAATCCTAACGGCTTGTTTCAAACACACAATTTCTGAATACGGGCTGTGTGTATTTCTCCGTATATTGAGTGTTTTGATAGTTTAACAGTATTTTACTTTAGCAGCAACAGCTCAATCTGCAAATGATTGCAGTATACCAACAGTATGTGGAAATAATATGCATCCCACCTCTCCCAGGAATTCACTCTCCTCCTCCTGGACTCTGGGCTGGTCCCACACCGTGATCTCTAGCATGCGTTCTCTGAAGTCCCGCCGGTGAACGTGGGAATATAGGAAGGTCTGGTTCCACTTGGGCTCAGCGCTCTTCTTCACTGTTTTAGTCCGCCGTTTACTCTTATCACTAACAAAGGCATGAGCACACAGTGTTTAGATTATAAGAGGAAAAGCATGTTTCTGAAAATGACTTTAAAAGACAGTATCCCTTTAAAATAATAAGGGTGGACGACATTAAACACATCGAAATTCTTCGTGTTGCAAATGAAAACTATGAGATTAAGCAGATAGATATTCCTCTGATTCTATTCCTTACGGCTGGTATGATGTCAAACAGGTAAGTGACTGATGGACTGTACTTGTGAGATGAACCTACAAAATAAAAAGAAATTAATACAATGACCTTACCTCCTATCAGGCAGGAAGTACATCTTGACATAGGGGTTCCGAGGTCGTCCATCTGGTCGGGGTGGCAGGTCTATGGCTTGAAGGACGTTGACGATCAGCTGATGTCCCACTTTGTCATACCACAGCTTCACCTGTAAAAATGTGTGAAGACCGTTAGCCTCTATACATATCTATATCCATTCACATGAACGACATACCTCTCTCACAGTCCAACACATTCACACTCCCAACTAAGAAGAAAATGAAAATGAAGAAGAAGAAGAAGAAGAGGAGTGTGGGGGCAGCAGTAGCTCAGTCCGTGGGGACTTGGCTTAGGAACTTGAGGGTCGCTGGTTGTATGTATATATGTAAGTATGGTGTGTGGACTGGTAGCTGGAGAAGTGCCAGTTTGCCTCCAGAGCACTGCCGGGTTGCTCTTGAGCAATGCACCAAACATCCTAAATACTGCTGACCCTGCCCTGTGACCCCTCCGAAAATGCATGTCTGTGGCGTGGTATCTAGAACTGCCTTGTGTGAATTTGCCTTGTGTTGATTGACAAATAAAGCTTGTTGTTCTTCTTCTTCTTCTTAAGTAAGTTGCCTTACTAATTTTTGGCAACAAAATTACTTAGATAAGGTTTAGGAAAAGATCATGATTTGGGATCCCAAAGCTTCGAGAAACAGACATGAGTACCGACACCGGAGCAAAGCAATACAGTGCTGTGGACGGGGACGGCAGAAAAATGTTTTTTAGCCACCTAAAAGAAAGGCTCACCTAAAAAAATAAAAATCGATATCCGTTCAAGTGTTCGCTTTATTTAGAATATTTTCACCGCTTTATCTTGCCATCAGACAGCCCGCTCCTGTTCCCATTCGGGGAACTGAACTGAAAGTGAAACTTATCTATGCTCTCTCCAAAGCCAGCGGGCTCAGAGGACAAAAACAGTATAGGTACGTTTCACTTTCAGTTCAGTTCGCCGTCAGAGATTACTCTAAATATAGCGTACACTTTTTAGGTGGGCTTTTCTTTTTAAGTCGTTAAAATAAGTTTTTCCACCGTTGACGCTAGAGGTGTACATGGAGCGTCATAGTTAAACGCGGTGGGGCGACTGACCAAGCTGCCATATCTGATGAGTTTGGGAGTGAGAATGGGTTGCTCAGTCCTGCTCAGATACTCACAGAGAGCTGTCCAGGCAGTACCAGAGGAAGGTCTCGGAGGGTCCCGGGGCTGGTAGGGGACATCACTGATATAGAGGGTCGGTCCATTTTTTGCGACTCAAAGGAACTGGAGCCTGCTGTTATAGAGAACAACAGTTGTTGTAAGAAATCAGAAGAAAAAGCACAATCAAATCCAAAACTTGAAATTAGAGCACACATAAATACACATGTATCTCTCTCCAGAAGCTACTTACAAAAGCAGTAAACAATGGTAATACCATATAAGCTGCACATACAAACACTTACTAGACTCTAGAGGAGGGTGGGATGACTCTGGGATTCTTGGGATGTCCCTGTAAAAAGCGAAAGAGAGTCAGTGAATTCTTCAACTTCAAATGTACAGAATAGAGTGCTGCAGGAATGAGTCCTAAAACCAGGAAATGAGTTCGCATTTTAGCTCTTCTGGTTCCCTCGTCTGGAAGTCAATGGGTTTTTAGTTAGATGCCTGAAATAGGGTCTGTGGTTAACACAAGCTGGAGAGATTTTAACGTTTTGTTCTATGATATAAAATACGTCAGTAAATATCCTACTCATGAATTTTGAAGCTTTTACGTGTCTTAAAAAGGCGGTTGCTAACAAGTGGCTAAATGAGACTACTAAACGTCATCACGCCGACTCGTCCGCCTTTACAGCCTCGTTGTGTATACTCGCGCTCATGCGACCGTAGTGCGTTTATAGCGTAACGTTAGTGTTTTACTTCTGGTGATTGCGTTCACACTTCAAAAATCATAAAGGTGGTGTTGATTTGTGGAGATTATCTTGCTGAACAAAACGTGTAAGTATCATAAATGTGCGTTTGCCACAAATCTTATTTTCTGCAATAATCCATAAAATCCCATTGGCTTTTTGTCGCAGGAACCAGGGCGATGCTAACTTCCTGGTTGGCCTACAGAAATACGCCATCCCTGCACCACTCTATATATACACATCAAGATACTTGCCATGTAAAGACACAGTCAGGACTTTACTGTACATTCATCTTTAGAAAATGAATGAGTGAAAGACTCATGTCAACAAACAGTTGCATGGTAGGAGAAGAGCGAGCAGTCAATCAAATACATGTTTACATGTTAAGCATGTTGGGTAGTAGAGGAAAAAATAACAGCTGGAAAAAGGAATTCATCTCTTGGATCTCAGGATTTCAGGGAAGGCATGAAGGGGAAGGGGCTCCACCCATTAAATCAACACTACTTACTGATATGCTCTATACACTTTTCTCAAGAAGTTTTTGGACATAATTCGGTGGATAGAGCTTTGAGATAAAGGAAGGAGACAGTGTCTGTCAATGCCATCACTCAAGTACTTTAATGACAATTATTACATATTGATGACGTTAATCTTACCCTATAGGTCTTGAAACAACTATTTCCACTTGTGGTTCAGCCTTGGATTCAAGGATAATGTTGTACACTTCTTTCTTAGTTGCTCCCAGCAACGACTTCCCATTCCACTGCAGCACCTCGTCACCTGGAACCAAGATGGCCGACATATACACAATGATGATCCAGCCTGAGGCTCATGTCGCAGTAAATTTGACTAGAAAAAGCCAGGTACTAACAGAGAATTGTACATCTTAAAGTCAAACTTAAAGGTCCCATATCATGCTTTTTTCCAGGTTCATACTTATATTTTGTGTTTCTACTAGAACATGTTTACATACTTTAATGTTCAAAAAAACCTTTATTTTCCTCATATTGTCTGCCTGAATATACCAGTATTTACCCTCTGTCTGAAACGCTCCGTTTTAGTGCATTTCAATGGAATTGCGTTGCTAGGCAACAGTTTGGGTCCATGTTTACTTCCTGTCAGCTGATGTCATTCCCACACACACTGCAATTGGAAATAAACTGCGACACATTTAGAATGTTTCTGTTTAAAACCGTGTAATGATCTATATAATTGTATATTTGTGACATCACAAATGGACAGAAATCCTAACGGCTTGTTTCAAACGCACAATTTCTGAATACGGCTGTGTGTATTTCTTCGTATATTGAGTGTATTGATAGTTTAACAGTATTTATAAAGCACTTAAACCTGCTTTATAATATAAAAGACATGAAAATCTCACTTTTTACAATATGGAACCTTTAATTCTGAATTCTCCTCACTTTTGGCGTGAAGAAAACTGTAGCCTAATGCTAATGCAGCTATTGTGCATGTTTTTCTGTTTTTGGAAATATTTGTGGGAATGAATAGCTTCGAGCCCGAATGGGTGCTTCTTTTCGCGGCGGTTGAGTGACATCTGAAAGCTGACGATGCTATCAACAGCACACTGCTGTCTGGAGAGTGTCATACGTTTTGTAACCTACAAACATTGATACAAGACACTTTTCCCCTTTTCCAACAAGACCATGTCGTGTTGGCTATCAATTGAAAGCAACTTAAGATATATCGCCTTTATAACATTCAACATTATTTCGTATTCGACTCGGAAAGTGCAAGCTAGCAAGCTAGGCTAAGGAGCTTCACTCAGAAAGTGGAGGCTAGTTAGCCTAGCTTGCTAACATTAGCACTGATTCCCACTACATTTTACTCTTCGTTCATGTCATTTCAAAACCTGCTGAGTCATCTGCAGCTCCTCTCTATGCGTCCCATATTACAAAAAGGAGGGTTGTATAGCTAGCGTAAGCTGTCTCTCTTTCATTGGCCTATACATCAGACCGGCACATAGCCTACGGGTACTTCGCAAAAAGTCAAGGCCGCACCCCCTTTTGGGGGAAAGAAAACCAAAGATCTCATAGACTGCTATGCAATTTCACGTGTTTGGATTGTAATTTTGACAAATTAATATGCATTCATCTCTTGTTAAACAAACGTTTGTTTTATACACATGTCTAATAATTATTTTGCGATCTTGCCTGAACATCTGCAATAAATTAAATTAAAGTTGTACAAATCAGTAAGTAACAATCAGTAACAGTGCTCAAATCACAGGTAGCCCTGCTGTAGGACTAAGAAATTGATAACAACAGCTGGCTAACTGCCTTTGTGTCTCTTCGAAAGTTACTATTTTTTTTTATTATTTCTATTACTATTTTTGGTGTCCACCCCCACACAGATATACATTTTAATTTCAGCTTGACTTTAAAAATCTGCCTCTCGATTCAAACATTATCAAACAGGTAAAGTAGGCTACAGTTGCTGCTGCATAGAAACAATATGTCCGCACCTGCTCGTAGGTGTCCCACAACATCTGCAAGGCTGCCTTTCTTGACTTTGGTGATGAAGGCCCCGAGTCTCCCCGTCTCCGTCATCTTCCCTCCTACCACCTGCACACGAAGGAGAGAAAGGAGAATGGATAGGAACAGAGGTTCATGTTAGCAATTCCCTGTTTTCTCTGCAGGATTCAGTAATTATTAGTATTCTACATAACTGTGTCGTGGAATACTCTTCACCTTTCATGATTGTTACCCAGTACTCCACACAGCTTTCACAGGGATTACAAAGCATCACCGTTTCCAGTTTGAACTCATCTAGCACTCAAACTGAAGTTAAAACAAACACTAGGTGTGATCCAGGTGTGAATGTTACTGCTTACTTTTAGGCCGAGGAGGGAGCCGGCCTCGCGGGGCATCGCCGACCTCTTGCTTAGCGTGATGCGTCCAATTAGGTGGTCGCCCTCTTTGGACGGCTGCCATGTAACTGGATGCTACAGGAGAAGTTATGAGGGGAGTGATGAGGCATTGTCATGCAAAGAAGGTAGGGAAAACAGAAATGTCCTTAAACGTTACTGTTTTGATTGATTTTCATTAATGCACTTAAGAATTTGAGTGTGCGTTTGCATGTGAGTTACTGTGAGTAATCCGGGTGGGAGCAGCACATTAATGCCCCGAATGTGTCACGTTTTGCTGAAACTTACATGCCACACTGTAGGATCTAGAGAATGACAGTCCCAGTCCCCTGCACAGAGAAAGAGAAAGAGAAAGAGGAGTTAGTTGGCCTCTGTCAGTACTCAGGAGAAATGTGTCTTTTATGTACAGTAAATGTACATATATTATACTTTACGGTTTCAGTTCCCGGTATGAGAGACTGGGGAAAAGATATGTTTCATATTAAAGGTCCCATTTTGTAAAAAGTGAGATTTTCATGTCATTTATATTAGAAATGTCACAAATATTAAATATTTAGACCATTACACGGTTTTAAACATAAACATTCTAAATGTGTCCCAGTTTATTTCCTCTTGCAGTGTATGTAAATAACATCAGCTGACAGGAAGTAAACATGGACCCAAGCTGTTGCCTAGCAACGCAATTCCATTGAAATACAGGGTAAATACAGGTATATTCAGGCAGACAGTATGAGGAACATACTGTAAACATGTTCTAATACACACACAAAATACAAGTATGAACCTGAAAATGAGCACGATATGGGACCTTTAAACAAATAGATATTTTGACACAGTTTGGGGCAGTGTTGTCAGGGCCTCCCTTTGTCAATGTCTTCCCATCCTTCTTATACATCCTTCCCTGATCCATCAGGGCTGGAGCTGGTATTTGGATCTCCACACTTTTACAGAAAAATACTCAACTGGACATTATGCTTCATGAAATGCTATGTATGATAAATGCTGCCATTGACTTGATATTAACCCCCTGAGACCCAGACCGACTTTACTGTCTTTCAGAGGCTGTAGCAGATTCAGTTTATGGCATTCATCAATCCTAGCTTCTCAGGAAAGAGGTTACATCACTTCTCAATCACTGCCAAAGACATCAAGAGCTCCCAGCAAGCATGCTGATGCTGCAGGAACCAATGCACGGGCATCGATCGCAGGGACGTCCCACACCAATACACATGGACGTACTGAGGAGAGATGCTGGACAGTGCTGGCTTTCCGATAGTTGTATTATCACTCTTTCCATCCACCACTATTGGTTTTGTGTTATCAGCCCTACTTGTATTAGTTATTACAGCTGCTAGACTGCTATTGTGGCTGCTTCTATATATCTCTCTCTCTATCTCTCTCTCTCTCACTCTCTCTCTATCTATCTATCCCCCCCAGCCGGTCTCGGCAGATGGCCGCCCGCCCTGCGCCCGGTTCTGCTCCAGGTTTCTTCCCAGTAATCGGGGAGTTTTTCCTGGCCACAGTGCGCTTGATTGATCCTGTTGGGTCTCTAAACTATGGTGTACGGTCATAGACCTGCTCTACATATAAAGCGTCTTGAGATAACTTCTGTTGTGATTTGACGCTATACAAAAATAAATTGATTTGATTTGATTTGATAACGCTCCAAGTTAGGGTCAATTTTGGGGAGGAAAAACTGGCATGGCCCATTTCAAAGGGGTCCCTTGACCTCTGACCTCCAGATATGTGAATGTAAATGGGTTCTATAGGTACCCACGAGTCTCCCCTTTACAGACATGCCCACTTTATGATAATCACATGCAGTTTTATGCATACAGTATAAATGTGTTATTTTCACCTATTGTAAAATGGTGTATTTCTATATTTCTGCATACTGGGGTCCCTAAACAGTCTTGGAATTACATAAATTGGATGTTGATGTTAGTCCCCATAGTAGCCATTTCATTGTAGTGAGACCATTTTTTAAAATTTGACCTCACTGTATAAAATGACCTGTGGTGACCTCTAGGATAATCACAGCCTCATGAAACTTTACAGCCACAAACTACAGACCTAGAGCATTCAGAGGATGGATGGATCAAACTAGAGACCTAGAGCATTCAGAGGATGGATGGATCAAACTAGAGACCTAGAGCATTCAGAGGATGGATGGATCAAACTAGAGACCTAGAGCATTCAGAGGATGGATGGATCAAACTACAGACCTAGAGCATTCAGAGGATGGATGGATCAAACTAGAGAACTAGAGCATTCAGAGGATGGATGGATCAAACTAGAGAACTAGAGCATTCAGAGGATGGATGGATCAAACTAGAGACCTAGAGCATTCAGAGGATGGATGGCTTTCCTAGCTAGATTGACAATAAGGGGGTTTCTGAGCAGTTGCGAGAACTGAGGGAGACCCTAGCTTTGGTCTCCAGGGCCGGAGTCTCTGCTGTACTCTGCTCCTCTGCTTGCCTTCACTCACACATCGCGCTCGTTCTCGCTATTTCGCTCCACTCTCACGTGCATGCGTGCACACTCCACACTGCAGAAGAGTTAGTTGAGCTCTGAGAATATCTAGTGAAAGTGGACAAAGTGGACGTTTGTGCAGAAATAACTGCTGCAGCTCCTCCAGACCAACAGAGGTTTCCTGTGTCGTGTTTCTTGAAGTGACTAGGCTCCGGAGCGAGTGACGTTATCGAAACTCCGATATCTCCCCTGTTCTCTCCGGCCGCGGTCGGGAGGCTGAGGCAGGAAAAGCCAACACTAGGATCAGCATTGATTCATGGAGAGACCTTCGTCTGGTTAGCTAACATTACTGCCAAGCAGCTGAAATATAGAGTGATATTGTGGTTTTAGCTGACGTGTGTCGCCTCACTGAAGGGCGAGCGTAAGCAACAGGACGCTGACTTTCGTTGACTTAATGGCCACAGGTGTCACTGTTAACAAGCAATTTCTGATTCTTACAAACAGTCCCTTTAAATAGAAAGAAAAAGAATCACAGAGATATAAATGTTATAAGATAGTGGTAGTGAGAAAAGCTGGCAAAAATGTCATCACTGAACCAGAGCAAAAAAAAAAGCTTCATTCATAATCAAACTGATTCACTGTGCCGGCCTGTCCAAAACTCCTGCCTGAGCCCGGCCAGGGACAAAGATACCAGTGACTGTCAGAGTATCCCAGCTCTCATTAACACGGACAGATGGTCGGCTCGAGTAGAAGAACAACTCACTGGCCCAGCGCCAGACCAGAGAAGCCTGCGAGATTTATGGCCACTTTTCCACCACAGGAATAAAACAACAGAAAGAGGGCTTCAGATGGGGATTTAAAAGACTTTGAGGAGCTTCAGTTTCAAGGTTTAAAGTCAAGGAAATGTTCGAGCCCGGCACAGAGCGAGATGAATGAGTCAATGGAAGTTTCTGGCAAAAGAGAGCAGGAGGGGATGGAACTTTCTGGAAAAAAATATGCATCACATGCACTGCTGTTTGTCAAAAAACATTTTAGTAATATTTAATGAGAATCAAATGAAAGAATGACTGCTCTGGAAATCAGAAAATCAGAAAAAAAAGTCTGAGTAGACATGACTCCAGTGCTGCTAATCTGAAATCTGAAAGTCCACGGAGAATGCTTGAGAGAGGATAAATGCTGACTCCACAGTTTGAACTGCTGAGTCGGGGTTTTTGGTTTTGGAGAGTGAACACGCTGGGCAGATTCCAAAATCTAGGCTGCTCTTCTAACTGATGCTACATCAAAGCATCAGCTCTTTGCAGGTATTAACGTAGTATTGTTCTTGATAAACAGTGTGTGTGTGTTTGTGTTTGTGTGTGTGTGTGTGTGTGTTTGTGCGCGTGTGTGTGTGTGTATCATAGAGCCTGTCCTCCTCTTTCGCTCCATCTGCATTTTTACAAGCTCAACAAAATCCCTCCAACATGATATATAAAAAATCTCTACATCACATGATCTTGAACTCCCATCAACCTGTTTCACGCTCGCTCCACCACATGGTCTCAGCAAGTATACCCACAGAACAGCATGTGCTAATTTGGTGTCATTATTTTGTACATCTTTAGTGTCATTTAACACAATTTACCAATTAAGTTTGGTTTATTTCAACCATGTGTGGTATATTCAACCTTATATCCTATCCACCTTATTCTTGGGGGCGTTACTGTAGAAATGACTAACTTCCGGTGAGGTGGCGGCAGTAGCATTGCGCTAGTTAGTCCAATAGGCTAACCACCAACTTCTTTTGAAAAGTAATTCACCTTCATTTTACAAAATCCTGCTTTATTTTTAACAGATATTTAACTAACTTTGAATTAGCATTTTCTAAAATATCCTTGCGGAGCTGTGGTACGGTGTTCTCTACATTTTACGCCCTTCAGCGCCACGCCAGGCACCACTCCTCTGTGGTTGAGAGCCAGACAAGCTTGTTTGTGTGCTCATTCTCCGGGGGAAATCAGTGCGCACCATTGATGTTAAAAATGCCACTTTCAAAGCATTTATTCAACAAAGGGTAATATATTTAACAACTTGTGATAGCATAATATTAATTTCATACAGACTACAGTACTGTGAGAAGCATAAATTAAGTTGAAATGTACATTTTCGCTGCTCTACTCATCTCCCCTCTCAAGCCGCTGTGGGCGCATGTTGCGCACCTCACAAACTGACTGAAATCTCACAGGAACAAATGGTGGAGGTCTCTGATTGGTCGGGAATGAAAGAGGGGGAAGTGAGGATGACATGCACATAAATGTTATGCACGATCTGGAAGTATTTATTCAGCGATCGGCGAAAAAATTTCATCTGTCCGGAACATAGTTAGTGTACAGAGTTAGTGTACGTTAGTTGGGCTATAAAGAGCAGCGGAGGAGAGACGTCGGATCCTTTAAAGGACCGACAGCAGAGCCAGGAGAACATCAGGTATGAGTTCATGTGTAGGGAGGACACAGCATTGTAGCGTTGGTTTAATGACAGACAGTTACTTTGACCATTTTCTGTACAGTTTGAAATGTAAGGAGTGCAGGGCAGCATTAGACTACAAATAGTTTAAGTACGGTTATCTGTGTAGAAAAAAACTAAACCGTGTTACAGTGGAAGTCCTGATCTGCCTCAGAGCTTCACCGTCTGTAGCAACAGAGTCAATAACGTAGCTAAATATGCTAGTGTAGGTTATCTGAGGCCGCTTCTTCTGGTCGTCCTCCATCCCTCCATAGTAGAAGGCAGAGCTATGATCACATTATCCTGTTTGAGCTGTGATAGGTGGTGTTCACACATGTTTTACTAGATTTATTAATACAATCACTCTAGGAGAGACGAATAGTGTAGCATCAACATAGAAAATGATTCAGTGACACGACACGACGGAAGTTACGGACAGAATTCACGCAAGGCATCATGGGGGCTAGGAATAAGGTGGATATGATGACCTTACCCTGACTATCAGACTAAAGTCCGTTTCACACATGCAGTCCATCCCTGAAATGTTCAGGAACATTTCCTGCATGGGCTCATGTGTGAGTGGGAGCAGGGATTGTTATTCAGGGAAATCTGTGCCGCCAATTTCCCACCTCAAGACCTCGTAACATTTCAGGACGAGCCCATAAAGGGTTACGTCCGTATGATGCATAGGCGCCGGAATAGGGAGGGACAACGACAACCCCCCCCCCACTTTCAGGTGTTATGGTCATAAAGTGGTATCATACAAGCCTGGGGATGGCGTAGCATGTTGGACCTTTATCCAATCCCAATCAACAATTGTGTTACCTAATCTAAATGAAATCAAGGTGATCTTATATCTAGGGATGCACCGATACTACTTTTTTCAGACTGAGTACAAGTACAAGTACTTACATTTGGGTACTCGCCGATACCGAGTACCGATACGAGTATTTCTCTGTGCCAAAAGACCCTCCGCGACCGGCTCTAGGTTGGCTTGGAAAGGCTCGGGGCGAAGGTGCTTCCTGGGGCCGTGGCCAAAGTGTCACCGGGGCAGACTGTCCTGAGTGCGCCCACATAAAAGGCGCCAGGGGGTCTGCGGCGATGTCTGCAACCCACCTGAAACACGGACCAAGGAGTCTAACGCATGCGCGAGTCAGAGGGTGCAAGCAAAACCCTGTAGCGCAATGAAAGTGAGGGCCGGCGCGCGCCAGCTGAGATGGGATCCCAGCCCCGATGGCTTCCTTTTTTGACTTCACATTTGCACTGATGCTCTACACTTTTGAAAAGACAGACGACAAATTCTCCAAAAAGTCAACAGGCCATGTTACAACATAGACAACTATACAGACATACTGCCTTGTGATTGAGCAGTGACTCGGTTCTCTCAACTGTAAAAGAAAAACTCCTTCCACATCACCGCTAATGCTCTCTGCACCAGCACATACAGTACAGTACAACAAGTTCATATATTCATGTTCATTCTCTGGGCACCTTTAAAGTAATTCTGGTAAATGTAGGAATATCTCATACACACATTCACAAACACACACACACTACACACAATAGTGGCTAAAGTGCACTGGGACGCAGTGTCATCCCAACAGCAGAATTCCTCTTCCATTTCCTCGGCACCATTATCACCTTGGTGTTCTTCTTTACACCAAGGAAGTAACCCAATTATATTGAATCACTCTCTGCTTCCATTTGACTTCAAACAGAGTCAAACCTGCTGCGTCATTAAAGCCACGGTGTCGGAGATGCACTCGTATATCCGGCGGGATGCAGTTTATTGGGCAGAATGGGAAACTACGATGCAAACACTGTTTACAATAATCCTGCTAAGAGGATTTTTGGTACATGTACATAACTGTTTCTGCATGAAAATGACATAACAACATCCTCTTATACATCATGTCTGCTTTGCTGAAGCTTTTAATCCGAGCTATGTGCACGCATATCCTTAATGCTTGTGCTCTGCATTAAACTTGTGTATTTTTTTTCTTGTCAAATATAGTTGACAGAATGTTTCACAGGTCTACATAAATCCATAATCCTCATTATGTTATGTAATGTCACACATATGAGTTACTATAGGTTGTTTTCAAGAAAACAAGAATTACCACCTTGCGGTTGTATGCCTCCGCCAACCAGTTTACATCCATTACATCCATCCAAATGTCATCACTTTTATCATTATCCTATTTTATACTATAGAAATGTGTGTGAAATTGTCATAATTAGGATATGAATTCTTGAGTTATGGCCAAAAATGTGTTTTGTGAGGTCACAGTGACCTTTGACTACCAAAACCTAATCAGTTCATCCTTGAGTCCAAGTGGACGTTTGTGCCAAATATGAAGAAATTCGCTAAAGGCGTTCCTGAGATATCGCATTCACAAGAATGGACAGGACCTATGTATGCACGTACAGACGGACGGACAGACAACCCGAAAACACAATGCCTCTGGCCTCTATGACTGCTGGATGTGTAAATAATAGATGTATGTGTATATGTATATGTATATGTATATGTATATAAGAAGTGGATTTAGTCACCGTGATGTCACCCATAGGTTTGTGGACTGCCATTTTAGGCCTTGAGTTTGGTATTTTGGCCGTCGACATCTTGGTTATTTGCAACCAGAAGTGACACGAGAGGGTGGAGTTAAGTACAACTGAACGCTGAATAAGACATTTTTAGGCGACCAAAATGTTATAATTAACTTTCATGAACTTAAAACACCATCTGTGAAAGGGTTAAAGTTGTAAAACGAAAAGAGACAACTCCCAGATTGGAGAACGGCGTGGTAGTGACCTGTCAATCACAAGGTAGCCCCGCCCTAAAGCATCCCCTGCTTTATGGTCTATCTGACTCTAAATGGGACCATAATTTACTAAATGAACATCATGCTGTATTGAAGAATACTTCAAACTAGTGATTGAGATCATAAACTCATGTTTACAATGTTTACTGAGGTAATAAATCAAGAGAGAAGTAGGCTCATTTTCTCATAGACTTCTATACAATCAGACTTCTTTTAGCAACCAGAGGAGTCGCCCCCTGCTGGCTGTTAGAAAGAATGCAGGTTTAAGGCACTTCAGCATTGGCGTCACTTTTCAGAACTGAAAAGTAAAGTAAAGGTAAATAAGCCACAGTTTCCTAACAAGCTCGTCATATCAACTTGAAAGGTCATATGTTAATAGCCAAGTTTCCAAATTCAGCATTAATTTTAAACAAATTTCCAGAAAACTCCACTACTGTTGAATATTAGGAGTTGGGCGCACTGAGATAAACAATTGGTGGCACTGATTCTCGAGTCTGGTGAAGCAGAAGAGGGCATATTGAGATTAAGTAATAAGTAAGATTAAGAGCCATTCAAAGAATGGGAAACAATGTGGAAAATGTGACGAACATGATGGCATTTATATTGGTTTCATGTATTAATTTGAGGAGGGTTGCAGTCTAACACAGATGCCTATCCTTTAATAGTGAGGCCCTCACACTTTAATTACGAGGCACTTTAATAGCAGGCGCATAACATGAGGTTGTTCATCACATCTCATAAACCCGCAGTAACACCCAGGCCATATTTTGACACCAGAGCCCCTCGCCAACACTGTCACAGCTAGACTTAATGTAATGTAATCAACTGACACCAACCCCAACGCAACAACGCAATGAAATGTCATTTCTTCTAAAAACAGAAAAAGAACACTTGACCCTGTGTCACCACCTCCCTTAACCTAATGCATCTATGTCAGGAAACATACTGCACATTATCCGGCAAAACTTGCTTCATGCCAATGATGAGAGTAGATCGCCATTTTGACTTTTAGCTGTCGCTATCTTGATTTTAGGCCGACGCCATCTTGTTTTTTTGCAACCAGAAGTGAGATGAGAGGGTGGAGTTAAGTACAACCAAATGGTGAAAAAGACATTTTTATATGACCAAAATGCTACAATTAACTTTCATGAACTGAAAACACACTGTGTAAGGGATAAAGTTGTTAGACGAAAACATCGACAACTCCAGACCGGACAACGCCGTGGTAGCAACTAGGGATGTTAATAATTAACCCTTTAACCGTTAACCGACATTAAGAATTTTAACAGATTAACGCTATCGGTTAAACGGTTAAAAGAAATATTGAAAAATAGTTAAAAAGCTGAATAAAACTCAGAGGAATGGCTTGTCACTTAAAGGAGAATATCTGGTCCTCCTTAACAGCCCACCTTAAGTGAGTCCAAACCAGAGTTACAGATACAGGAAGTTGGTTCAGGTCTTGAGGAGTTGTAGCATTTAGTCACACACTAATTAGTTCACACACTACTACAGCTACGTTCACAGCTGTAACGCCACCGACAATCCCCCACTCCCCACCTCCGCACACACACACGGTCTGTCAGACGCTTGCTAACCGTAGACCGGCAGACCGTATGTGTGTGACAACGGCAAACACGAAGCCAACAGCAATGCTACAGCTGTGAAAGTAGCACAAACACACACGGCCTGTTGGACACTCAGTAACGTTACACCCGGTTGACAGAGTAGCCGGGCAGACACACCGCTGACAACCTCACAGTTTAACTAAATAATGCGGTGGAGACTTGCTGGTACACTACGCGCAGCATCGTGGTTACTAACTCTCCCAGACGGGTGAACCGGGGACCCAGTTGTCTGTTTGGCACTATACACTGCAGTTGGTGATGAAGAATGGATGTAACATGTTTGTCCATCGGCTTTTCTTTGCAGCTGGGCGACTTGTTAGGCGCTAAAAATAGCACCGCTGCATGCGACGCACTAATCTTGACGGTTAATAATCGGTTAATTGTTAGCATAGTAGCAACCTGTCAATCGCAATGCAACAACATTCAATGAAATGTCATTTCTTCTAAAAACAGAAACGGAACACTTGTCCCTGTGTCACCACCTCACTTAACCTAATGCATTTATGTCAGGAAACATACTGCACATTATCCGGCAAAAAACTTGCTTCATGCCACTGATGAGAGTAAAAGGAGACATCCTGTTTTGAGGCCCAGCTAGCTAAAGAGTGTTTAAAACAGCTAATAATCCCAATCCACACCATCTACCCATTACCAGTCCCTGAGTTATAGTAATCTGGATTAAAACATCTGGAACAGGCCCCTTCTGTGACCGGTGAGAGAGATAAGCTGATAGAGCTACAGCTAACTCTACCTACTGCCTCTTGAACTTAGACGCTCTCCCGTGGCTTATAGCGCAGCCTAGCATCGCTTCTCTAACAGCTGCAAAATGCATAGGTATCGAGAGGCCGGCGGTTACCAGCATGCGGCGTGCAACCGCAGCCGGGCTTGATTTTAGCTGGTGGTCCACGGTTGGCTGGTGCAGCTGGTTGTTTGCGAAGCATTACATAGCATGCGAGCCACTGACCTAATTCCACAAATCTGCTGGCCTAAATCACAGGGACTCTCCAAATAAATGAGAGCTGTCCTGGGAGCAGCAGGGTTTAGCCACAGCACAGAGGTGTAGATGACACACAGGGATAGTAATTCACTGTATGATGGGTGGGCGCTTCATCCTATCACTTATCGTATAGTTTTACAGTCCGAAATTAGAATGTGCTGGTATTAGAGTAATCTTCCGAGCCAAAATATCTCTCTGTTTTTTTTTTTTGCACATTATCGTAATTCTACTACCGAGGCTATTTTAGATGCTAGGGCTCGGAAAATATGGCCGTGAACAGGAAAGACGCTGCGGTGGAAAAGAGCTTTATCATAGCATTCTTATTTTACATAGCTGTTTTAGGAGAATCGAATCTTTGCAACCATCTTTCACCTGAATAACAATTCTTTCCTAAGTTGAATGTTTATGATCATTCAATTGGGATCTTTCTATCTCTCAGAGTATTTAGCTGCAGGTCAATTAGCAGCTACAATTAGCCATCAAACCTGTGACTCTAATCCTGCCCACACTACACTGGGTGTACAGCTGTAGGTGATACAGGCGAGATCTGATAGTGCTTCTGATGAGAATACAAAATGTGCACAGATCAGAAATTTAGGGTTCGTTATGATTCAGGTGGACAGAATGAGGATTGTGTGTGCAGATTAAGGACGAGCACGTGAGTTAGGTGAGAGAAACAGCAGTGCATTATATAATGACTATAGCTAACTATAGGGAACCGTGTCTAATGTAAGGAAATGGATGGCAGCAGACAGTGCAAGGTATGCAAGTGCGGACAGATTTAGCTTCGTAAGCTAGTGGACCGAGCACATCTGTCTGACTGACCTTTCTCGCTGACGCTTTCCATGTCCACGTCCTCACAGCTGGTGTACTCGGGCGTGGAGCCGCCTTCCTCCTCTGAGCTGCTGATGGACATCTGCCTCTTGTTGACTCCGCGCTTGCTCTTGTATGACCGTGGAGGGGGCGGCCGCAAAGACTCCGACTGGTCCGAGCTCTGAGAGTCCTTCCTCAGCAGGTTATCCCCACCCTTGTCCCTTGGGGTCCGTGTTGTACCGGGCTCTAGGCGGCCTTTGTTCGGGCCCCAATCTGGAGGCACCGGTCCCCCAGGTTGGGGTCCTGATCTCACTCCACCCCCTGCAGGTGGAGCTCCCCCTCCAACCCCCACGGTCCTATCCACAGAGTAAGCTCGGTGGTTCTCCAAGAGGGCCTTGTGGTCTCCCTCCCCACCTCCACCCCTCCTGGCCAGACGGTTTTCAGGCACCTCCCCTCCTCCACCTCCCCCGTCACCAGGGCCCAGTCCGACCTCATTGATCGCCAGATCGCTGTGTCGTCGCTCGTGGCGGACCTTGGACACCTTAGCATGCATTCGCATCTCCTGCTCCTCCTTCTGTGGTTTCACTGGGTATCGTGCAAGGTTGGGATCGCTACGGTAACGATTCTGGAACTCCTCCTCACGGCGCTGGCGCTCCCTCTGCTCCTCATCCTCCGGGCGTCTCCGGTGTGTTTCTGAACGACCCAAGTTCCCTTCCCCGTCCTCGTAGTCCTGAGAATGGATCTTCTCCAGCCTCCGTCCGTCTCCTAAGCGTCTCTCTCCTCTTTCCCCGGGAACCACTCGCTCATCCAGGGATGACTGAGATGGCAGCTTCCCAGCAGGTCTCCGGCCGCTACCACGCCCCAAGCCTCCCTTACCATTTTGTTCATGGAGGGAAACTGGCCTTTTCCTACGTGAGAAGAAGAATCATTATACCAATGTTTCATACAGTCTACAGACAGACATAAACACAGGTGCATCTTTTCAGGTATTTGTAAAATGAAAAAAAAAGCTGAGAAGAGTTTTTTTGTACAGAAATATCCTGTGATAAGAACATTTCTTTCTACATGAGCAAAACCTTGGTCACATTTATACGAACAGATTAAACCCCTAAAACCCGCGGGATCATGGGAGTTCTTTTCAGTGGCCGTAGCAGATATGAAACTAGAAAACCTAAGGAATCCACTGGTACCAACCATGTCATGCTAGCTTCTCGGGAAAGAGGCTAAATAACACTCAAAGTTAGGCTAAATTTCGGCGAGGGCTCCCTTGACCTCTGACCTCCAGAAATGTGAATGAAAATGGGTTCTATGGGTACCCACGAGTCTCCCCTTTACAGACATGCCCACTTTATGATAATCACATGCAGTATAAATGTGTTATTTTCGCCTATTCTAAAAATGATGTGTTTTATTTTATATTTCTGCATACTGGGGTCCCTAAACAGTAGAATTACATAATTTGTGTATCACTGTAAAGCTGAGACTCTTGTGGATCCAATGAGCTCAATTGCATTTATATGTGATGATTTTAGTCCCCAAAGTAACCATGTCACTGTAGTGAGACCATTTTTTTTAATTTGACCTCACTGTATAAAATGACCTGTGGTGACCTCTAGGATAATCACAGCCTCATGAAACTTTACAGCCACAAACTAGAGACCTAGAGCATTCAGAGGATGGATGGATCAAACTAGAGACCTAGAGCATTCAGAGGATGGATAGATCAAACTAGAGACCTAGAGCATTCAGAGGATGGATAGATCAAACTAGAGACCTAGAGCATTCAGAGGATGGATGGCTTTCCTAGCTACATTAACAATAAGGGGGTTTCTGAGCAGTTTCTAGAACAGAAGTGCTCGCCATCCAATCGCCGAAAAATGCAATCCTTGCAGAAATCTCCAAATGTCAAAAGTTTTTGATCCCAAATCACAGCATGGCTTTTTCTATGGCTTTCCTCAAGGTCTTGGTGTCTTAATGTGGTATTTTGGAGGGATTATTGATCATTTTTATCAATTCTCGAATTGTAAAAAAAAAATTCAATTTAGCACCAAATCTGTGTAACAAATGGTATCAACCTGAACATTTCTGCAAGAACTCATGAGACATAAAGATCATGGGAGTGACCATCATACACCGATCAGCCATAACATTAAGACATGGCATGGGCACCCTGACCGGTCTGCGGCTACGCAGCCCCATACGCAACAAACTGCCATGCACTGTGTGTTCTGACGCCTTTCTATCGGAACCAGCATTAACTT
This sequence comes from Sebastes fasciatus, assembly GCF_043250625.1. Lineage (NCBI taxonomy): Eukaryota > Metazoa > Chordata > Actinopteri > Perciformes > Sebastidae > Sebastes > Sebastes fasciatus. The sequence continues at coordinate 3,269,957 of NC_133797.1, read as the reverse complement.
TTTCAGCAGTTTGAGCTCCAGTAGCTCTTCTATTGGATGGGACAACACGGGCCAGCCTTCACTCCCCATGTGCATCAATGAGCCTCGGGTCTGACCCTGTTGCCGGTTGCCATCATAACGAGATAATACATTTTATTCACTTCATCTGTCAGTGGTCATAATGTTATGACTGATCAGTGTATACTTCCATCATAATGTTCTAAGACCTTATACACTTTTACAATTTCTTTTAATTCATTCATTCATTCGTGTTTATCAACCATGTTTTCTAAAATTATTCTTCAGGTTCCCAGCTTTCAAATGATGTACACTTCTATGTGACATTTACTATTGACCTGCTATCTCCCCCTAAAGACCCCCTGTACCCCTCTAAAAAAGACAAAAACGGGTCTATTGTGTGCCTCAGCGGTTTAAAACTTCTACTAACCATCAACTCTTACCTAACTCACCCACTGGATGAAAAAAAAGGGATTGAATCAAAGACCTCTCAAGACTAAAACCTGTGACCTAGCTTCTCCACTGGTTAAGCTGGAACAAACACAGATCTATTCTTCTTTTTTTAACCCAGGGATTAAAAAAACAACAGCAGCTTTAGACAGCAAGCAGTCCGAGCTTTCTGGGTTTTGAGAAAAAATATGGTTCCCATTGTCTAATTCTCCAATTCCAATCATGTTAATGAAAAAAAGGTACGGGTTGAACATGTAAATCATCCTCTAGTGCAGGGGTCAGCAACCTTTACTATCAAATGAGCCATTTTAGCCACAAAAAAAAAAGAAAAAATCTGTCTGGAGCCGCAAAATATTTGAGCATTGTGATGAAGGTAACACAGCTTATAGTTTAAGTATATAGTATATAAGTCTAATGCAGTGAAGGCCAAAGTGAAAATGTACTACAGAGTATTAAGGCCACGTTGAGGGAAAACAAATCTGAGATTTCGAGAATAAAGTCATAATATTACGAGAAAAAAGTCGTAATATTACGAGAATAAAGTCATAACTTTATGAGAAAAAAGTCATAATATAACAAGAATAAAGTCATAACTTTACAAGAAAAAAGTCGTAATATCACGAGAATAAAGTCAGAACTTTACGAGAAAAAAAGTTATAATATAGCGAGAATAAAGTCATAACATTATTAGAAAAAAAAGTCGTAATATAACTTGAATAAAGTCATAACCTTACGAGAAAAAAGTGGTAATATTACAAGAATAAAGTCATAACTTTACGAGAAAACAAATCGTAACATAACAAGAATAAAATCATAACTTTGCGAGAAAAAAGTTGTAATATTACGAGAATAAAGTCATGACTACGAGAAAAAAAGTCGAAATTTAAAAAGAATAAAGTCATAACTTCACGAGAAAAAAAGTCGTAATATAAAATGAATAAGGTCATAACTTTTATGAGAAAAAAAGTCATAATATAACAAGAATAAAGTCATAACTTTACGAGAAACAAAAGTAGTAATATAACGAGAATAAAGTCATAACCTTAGAGAAAAGAAATTGTAATATAACGGGAATAAAATTATAACTTTGCGAGAAAAAAATGGTAATAATACAAGAATAAAGTCATAACTTTATGAGAAAAAAAGAAAATAACACGTAAAATTACTACTTTATAATATCCATCCATCCATCTTCAACCGCTTATCCGGGATCGGGTCGCGGGGGGAACAGCTCCAGCAGGGGACCCCAAACTTCCCTTTCCCTTTCTCTGACTGGGGGATCCCGAGGCGTTCCCAGGCCAGAGTAGAGATATAATCTCTCCACCTAGTCCTGGGTCTTCCCGGTGGTCTCCTCCCAGCTGGTCGTGCCTGGAACACCTCCCAAGGGAGGCGCCCAGGAGGCATCCGTGCTAGATGCCCGAACCACCTCAACTGGCTCCTTTCGACGCAAAGGAGCAAGGACTCTACTCCGAGTCCCTCACGGATGACTGAGCTTCTTACCCTATCTCTAAGGGAGACGCCAGCCACCCTCCTGAGGAAACCCATTTCGGCCGCTTGCACCCGCGACCTCGTTCTTTCGGTCATGACCCAACCCTCATGACCATAGGTGAGAGTAGGAAGATTGAACGGTAGATCGAGAGCTTTGCCTTCCGGCTCAGCTCTCTTTTCGTCACAACGGTGCGGTAAAGCGAATGCAATACCGCCCCTGCTGCTCCGATTCTCCGACCAATCTCACGTTCCATCGTCCCCTCACTCGCGAACAAGACCCCGAAAACTCCTTCACTTGGGGTAAGGACTCATTCCCTACCCGGAGTAGGCAAACCACCGGTTTCCTGCTGCGAACCGATCCAGTGAGTGCTGGAGGTCGCAGACCGATGATGCCAACAGGACCACATCATCTGCAAAAAGCAGCGATGAGATCCTCAGCACACCGATCTGCAAACCCTCCTCCACCCGACTACGCCTCGATATCCTGTCCATGAATATCACGAACAGGATTGGTGACAAAGCGCAGCCCTGACTGAGGCCAACCCCCACCGGAAACGAGTCTGACTTATTGCCGAGGATCCGAACACAGCTCTCGCTTTGGGCGTACAGGGATTGGATGGCCCTGAGAAGTGCCCCCCTCACCCCATACTCCCGCAGCACCCCCCACAGTATCTCCCGGGGGACCCGGTCATATGCCTTCTCCAAGTCCACAAAACACATGTAGACTGGATGGGCATACTCCCAGGCCCCCTCCAGGATCCTTGCGAGAGTGAAAAGCTGGTCCGTTGTTCCACGGCCAGGACGGAATCCGCATTGTTCCTCTTCGATCTGAGGTTCGACTATCGGCCGAACCCTCCTTTCCAGCACCTTGGAGTAGACTTTACCAGGGAGGCTGAGCAGTGTGATACCCCTGTAATTGGCACACACTCTCTGGTCCCCCTTTTTGAAAAGGGGAACCACCACCCCGGTCTGCCACTCCTTAGGCACTGTCACCGACTTCCACGCGGTGTTGAAGAGACGTGTCATCCAAGACAGCCCCTCCCCACCCAGAGCCTTCAGCATTTCTGGGCGGATCTCATCAACCCCCGGGGCTTTGCCACTGTGGAGTTGTTTGACTACCTCAGTGACTTCCACCAGGGTAATTGATGATGGTCCCCCATCAGCTTCCAGCTCTGCCTCTACCATAGAGGGCGTATTGGTCGGATTCAGAAGTTCCTCAAAGTGCTCCTTCCACCGCCCGATTACCTCCTCAGTTGAGGTCAACAGTGTCCCATCCTTACTGTACACAGCTTGGATGGTTCCCCGTTTCCCCCTCCTAAGGTGCCGGATGGTTTTCCAGAAGCACTTTGGTGCCGACCGAAAGTCCTTCTCCATGGCTGCTCCGAACTCCTCCCACACCCGCTGCTTTGCCTCCGTCACGGCAGTGGCTGCTGCTCTTCGGGCCCGTCGGTACCCTGCAACTGCCTCCGGAGACCTCCGAGATAACATATCCCGGAAGGCCTCCTTCTTCAGTCGGACGGCTTCCCTGACCACCGGTGTCCACCACGGTGTTCGAGGGTTGCCGCCCCTTGAGGCACCTAAGACCTTAAAACCACAGCTCACCGCCGCAGCTTCAGCAATGGAAGCTTTGAACATCGTCCACTCGGGTTCAATGCCCCCAACCTCCACAGGGATGCCAGAAAAGCTCCACCGGAGGTGTGAGTTGAAGATCTCTTGGACAGGGGCCTCCTCCAGACGTTCCCAGTTCACCCTCACTACGCGTTTGGGCTTACCAGGTCTGTCCAGAGTCTTCCCCCACCCTCTGACCCAACTCACCACCAGATGGTGATCAGTTGACAGCTCCGCCCCTCTCTTCACCCGAGTGTCCAAAACATGCGGCCTCAGATCAGATGATACGATTACAAAATCGATCATCGACCTTCGGCCTAGGGTGCTCTGGTACCACGTACACTTATGAGCATCCTTATGTTCGAACATGGTGTTCGTTATGGACAATCCATGACTAGCACAGAAGTCCAACAACAAACGACCACTCGGGTTTAGATCAGGGAGGCCGTTCCTCCCAATCACGCCACTCCAGGTGTCTCCATCGTTGCCCACGTGCGCGTTGAAGTCTCCCAGGAGAACTATGGAGTCCCCTACTGGAGCCCCATACAGGACTCCATTCAGGGTCTCCAAGAAGGCCGAATACTCCGAACTGCTGTTTGGTGCATACGCACAAACAACAGTCAGAGTTTTCCCCCCCATAACCCGAAGGCGTAGGGAGGCGACCCTCTCGTCCACCGGGGTAAACTCCAACGTAGCGGCACTCAGCCGGGGATTTGTGAGTATCCCCACACCCGCCCGGCGCCTCACACCATGGGCAACTCCAGAGAAGAATAGAGTCCAACCCCTATCCAAGAGTACGGTTCCAGAACCGAGGCTGTGCGTAGAGGTAAGCCCTACCAGATCCAACTGATAGCGCTCCACCTCCCGCACAAGCTCCGGCTCCTTCCCCCACAGAGAGGTGACGTTCCACGTCCCCAGAGCCAGCCTCTGCCGCCCGGGTCCAGTCCGTCGAGGTCCCTGGCCTTCACTGCCACCCGTGTGGCAGCGCACCCGACCCAAGCGGTTCTTCCCGCAGGTGGTGAGCCCACAGGATGGAGAGGAGGGGGGTGCCACGTTCCTTTTTCGGGGTATCCCCGGCCGGGCTCCGTGGCAAGCCCGGCCACCAGACGCTCGTTGACGGGCCCTCCGTCTGGGCCTGGCTCCAGACGTGGGCCCCGGGCTTCCTCCGGGCCGGGTAACTCCTCCTCTGCCTCGTGTCGTCATTGGGTTTTTTGTGAACCATTCTTAGTCCGGCCCCTCACCTAAGACCAATTTGCCATGGGAGACCCTACCAGGAGCACGAGGCTCCAGACAACACAGCCCTCAGGGTCATAGGGACACACAAACCTCTCCACCACGTTAAGGTGATGGTTCCCGGAGAGGCTTTATAATATTATGACTTTATTCTCGAAATCTCAGATTTATTTTTTTTCCTCAATATGGCCCTCATACTTACCGCTGTACCATAGACCTCCAACAATGATTAATAAAAATGAAAATGTAAACGAAAAAAAGTTATTCATTTCCACTAATTTTTTTAAAAATCCACAGGGAGCCACTGGAGAGGGGCTCCGGAGCCGCAGGTTGCTTACCCCTGCTCTAGTGTCAGCTACTGCAGCATAAAGAGGAAATATACCACAGACGTTGTGTTCAGTGTGTGTATCATAATGCCTTACTTTTCTCTAGGTGGTTCACTTTGGGAGCGGGAACCTGGCATGTTGTCGGCACCCTTGGCAGCAGTTACACCAGCGGGCGGCTGTGTCCCGTCCGGCTGTGTCCCGTTGGCGTTGGTGCTGGAGGGCGGGGCTTGGGACCTGGAGCGGAGTAGCTTCCTGTCCCGTTGGGCCTCACCTCCAGTGGCTGGGTTGTTCAAGGAGCTGCCCAGGCTCCCAGGCCGCTCCCCTGACCCCGAAAACCATTCTCCTGATTTGGTGAGAATCTCCTGCTGTTTACGGCAGAGGTTGCATACCCACATTACCTACAAGGGGTTGAAAGGACAAACATGTTTGCATGCTGGATTCGGTAGCATTACAGGAGAACATTAAATAAATGGAATACCTAACCAAAAAAGTGGTTAGGCATGCCTGTGACTAGAGTTGTTCCGATACCGATACCAGTGTCAGAAATGCTTCCGAGACCGCCCCAAATTTGGTTTTAGCGAGTACGCCAGTTTATGCACCAACTCGATACCATAACTTATTAAACCAGAAAAAAATCAACTTGTTTAACTGTAAATCAGTTCTTCCTTACTGCTCCAAAACAGTGTGCTGTCTCCCTGGATGTATCATGGCTGCCTCTGGCAACTACTGTTTTACGCCTGGGACACACAGGGAACGTCAGGAGCGCGTGGCGTCTGCGTGGCGTGGTTGCTGCGTGATTCACGCATCGGGTGTTCACACCAGCTGCGTTTCAGATGCTTGTCTGCTGCTGCAGCTGCTGTTGTCAGACCTTTCTTTCTACATAGAGTTTGCCTTTTAATGGCCATTTCATTTCATTATAAATATAATTTATATTTATTTTAGACAGAGAAAGGTTAAGAAACGTGTGATAATTTATGAATAATAGTAATAATCGACAATTGAAATTCCGAACTATATTCATTCATGGAGCTCTCCAAGTCACTGCATGTTCTACAACACTGTCCGACACACATTTCAGAATAAAAGCCACGGGTCAACAAATGAAGGAATTCTATCCTCAGAAAAAATGCTTGAGGGCTTTTATTTTGAAATGAAAGCAGGAAGTGTTGATTTAAAAATAAGTCTTTACTTTTTTTCATCTCCGTAACATATTCTGAAACTGTAGTAATCTTGCTGGTATGATGTCAATATACAGTCAATAGATCACCTTCATTGTCCGTGACATATTCTACAGATGTGACGTGCGTGAAACGTGGTGAGACGTTCCTGGTGTGTTTCGAGCTTTAGAGCAGCATAAAAGAACTGATTGCAGCTAGTTTGTCAGGTAACGATAGCAAACAACAGCAGAGCGGTGCTAGTGGAAGTAGTAGTAGTAGTAGTGGTAGTCAGAGCGAGGAAAATGTCAGCAATGTGGCAATATTCCACAGTGGAAAATCCAACAAGTAGAACGTTGATATGTCCAGTATGTAAGGCTTCCGTTTAGAAGGGTGGCAGCACCCTAGTAGGGTGGGGGTTGTGAATGTGGGGAAGGAAAAAACAGTATCGGAACATCTCTACCTGTGACACAAAAATCTGCACAAACCACACAACACAGATTAATTTTATTGAACATATATATCATCGCACCAAACAATTACAGCATTGTTAACTTCATGTGAGCAGATTCAAGTTCTCCTAGACGTTAAAACGTCTTGTGCCCATCAACTTTCACCGTCACCTTTTACAGCGTCTTTTAGCTCACATGAATGTCAGTAAGCCACCTTTAAAGATCCCATATCGTGCTCATTTTCAGGTTCATACTTGTATTTTGTGTTTCTACTAAAACATGTTTACATGCTGTTATGTTCAAAAAATCCTTTACTTTCCTCATACTGTCTGCCTGAAGATACCTGTATTTACCCTCTGTCTGAAACACTCCGTTTTAGTGCATTTCAAGGGAATTGCAACAGAATTGCATTGCTAGGCAACAGTTTGGGTCCATGTTTACTTCCTGTCAGCTGATGTTATTTACATACACTGCAACAGGAAATAAACTGGGACACATTTAGAATGTTTATCTTTTAAACCGTGTAATGGTCTAAATATTGTATATTTGTGACATCACAAATAGACAGAAATCCTAACGGCTTGTTTCAAATGCACAATGTCTGAATACGGGCTGTGTGTGTTTCTCCGTATATTGAGCGTTTGATAGTCGATATTGATATTGATAGTTTAACAGTATTTATATAGCATTTAAACCTGCTTTATAATATAAAAGACATGAAAATCTAATTTTTTACAATATGGCACCTTTAAAAAAACGATATTCCTCCACATGCTTTCCTTTCCTTCCTTCGCTACAGCTAATCAAATATTAGAGAGCACTCAGACATGACAGACTGTGCTGTTTCAACATATCCATTATCTGTGAACACAGTGGAAGCTATTGTAAGTTCTGTACTGCTATTTAGAAAAACTGCAGAACCTCCCGAAGAGCTCAAGTTTCTCCTGCCCTGTGGTTGTATTGCTGTGAATCTTATGACTCTTATTGCATTGTAACCCATTAATAAAATGCATTATTTTTTTAGATCGCTCATGTTGGTGATTTAATAAAAACAATACACTTTACAGGGCTACAAAGAATACTGTAACATGGTAGAGGAGGAAGGGGAAATGAATTACTCTATATATGTATTGTTTTCATCCAAAAGGAGAATGAGTAAAGCCGTTCTAGTCGGTGCATCATCTTTGCACATGCAGGTATTTTCTGTTATTTAGACTCTAAAAATGCACCATAAGACTGATTTGCACAGCCAAGATAACATTCGATTGCTCTAAATCAAACCCTATAGACAACATCGAATACTCACACGTAGCCATGGCTACTGAATATCACCTCACTCCGACAGCACAAAAACAGGATTTATCTCCCTCCGCATTTATAATCCCAACGGTTTATTTTTCAGAGAACAAATCCAAAGTAAAGAGGAAACGCAGTCATCCCTTGTATTCCACTGCAGAACCTTGGCACAGGTTGAAAACAAAAAACGCCTCAGGGACCTCCGGGAACCCCAAAATGTTACTCCTTGACGGCCGCTGGTGTGGACTGTTAGCAGTCAGTTTAGCAGTTAGCAGTTAGCCTTCAGCGCGCCAAAGCACATTCATCATGGCCTGATTGAATCCTAGTTGGCGCATGTCCAGACTAATCTAAAGTAAATCAGCTGCCCGCACGGCCCACAGCTGTCGGGCAGCCGCCCAGCCACACACTACTCTCTCTCTCTGTCTTTCTCCACCTCTTTACCTCAGATGAGGGGCCACAGATTAGCAGTGGCCAATAATCCGTTCAGCCCCTCACCATTATTCAACTCCTCATCAGATGACAATACCAGCTCACGATTCACAACGTCTAACCCTCTCCTCCATCATCCCCCCGAGGGCAAACCTACACAGGTTAGAGATTAAGCCCAGAATCCCCCCCCCCCCTCTTCCTTCTTTCCCAGTGCATGATGGGATATTAGATACTTTATGTAGGCTACATTCAAATGTACAGAAACAACAATTGTCATACTCGCCAACATTGAGACTTCAAAAATAGGGAGGATTTCAAAATGAAAGAGGAGGTCTGGGGGTCCTCTATCAGAAAAATGTGAGTTTCAGAGACTGTTTCCTGCATTTTGGTGACTTTTAAAGGGAATAAAGATGGCAAAAAAAATATTAACTCTTGCAACAGCATTTTTAATCTTCAATTCTTTGAATTCTCAGGAAAGAAAACAGAATAATTCACCCCTCTGGCGTGAACGTGTATGAGTCTCTGGCATAAACTAATATTCATCAGTTTTTATTGGTTCATTCATTCATTTTTTGCCGTTGCTTGAGTATTTCTTCTCCCTCTCTCACTCACTGAAGGTCCTTTCAGACACAACGCGACAACGGCACCACTGCGCTCTGACACCCATTATTTCCTATTTCAAAGTGGACGTTTTAATAACGCAAATTTGTTTTAAAGCCACTCATTTCTTTAACACATTAACGCAACTTGCGATTGTTAAGGTTGTAGCGGGCTCAGATTTAAAGCTAGAGTGAAGATACTGGTATCACATGAAACTATAAAAAATCCATCGGTACCAACCATGTCATACCAGCTTGTCGCGAAGGAGGTTAAATAACGCTCCAAAGTTACGCTAATTCTTTGACGAGGAAAAACTGTCACGGCCATCTTCAAAGGGGTCCCTTGACCTCTGACCTCCAGATATGTGAATGTAAATGGGTTCTATGGGTACCCACGAGTCTCCCCTTTACAGACATGCCCACTTTATGATAATCACATGCAGTTTTGGGGGCAAGTCATAGTCAAGTCAGCACACTGACACACTGACAGCTGTTGTTGCCTGTTGGGCTGCAGTTTGCCATGTTATGATTTGAGCATATTGTTTTATGCTAAATGCAGTACCTGTGAGGGTTTCTGGACAATATCTGTCATTGTTTTGTGTTGTTAATTGATTTCCAATAATAAATATATACATACATTTGCATAAAGCAGCATATTTGCCCACTCCCATGTTGATAAGAGTATTAAATACTTGACAAATCTCCCTTTAAGGTACATTTTGAACAGATAAAAAATGTTGGATTAATTTGTGATTAATCGCGATTAAATATTTTAATCGATTGATAGCCCTAATTTTCAGCGGTTCAATCAGCACCCGGGCGGGCTGTGAGTAGATCTATAGGTTGCTTTGCTTCTCGCTTCCAACGAAGAAGAGTAAATGCCCTAATCCATGAGCTTAATCCCTGAATGAGAGCATCATATAGAAAAACACACATCATGGGACGAATGTGTTCTCAAACGGAAGAGAGACATTAAAAACACATCTCATCTTCTAATGGCACGCCTCCATGTGTTTGTTATGTGCTAGATGGGGGGGAGGGTAAACAATAAAGAAGTTATAGAACACACACGCACAGACACACACACACACACACACACACACGCACAGGATATAATACATATAATCCTTCACTGGAGTGATTGTGCTCTGGATAGCCTGAAAGATATTGTAGGGGGAATTAATTGTGTGTGAATGTGTGTGTGTGTGTGTGTGTGTGTGTGGGAATGTCAGTGTGCGTGTGTGTGTTTATGTCCATAAGATGCAAAAAGCCCCAACCTGTAGTGTGTGTGTGTGACACATGTATTTGTAGTAGTGCTTGCTGCCGGACCAGCCGAAGCGTGATGTCGGACCCTCGGCTAACCCGACCAATCGGCTCGCTGCATCCACAGGCAGCCCACTCTATAGTGTCACCCTGAGTTCATCTCTTCACTGTGGAGCGCGATGTGCTGTGGGATGATGTGTCTGCGTGTGTGTGGGTATGTGTACAGTATGTATATGTAGAACATTTCTGAAACCTTCTTGCCTAGAAGAGCGTGGCGTGGGCGACTGCCTGTAGGCGAGATATGTGTGTGTGTGTGTGTGTGTGTGTGTGTGTGTGTGTGGAGAATAAGCAGTGCCATCTCGCTCATGTAATAATGTCAACCTCCTTCTGCCTAAAAAATGTGCTTCTCCATGGTAACCAAATCACGGAGAGCCAGTGAGAGAAAGGGGGGACAAGTGTGTGTGTGTGTGTGTGTGTGTGTGTGTGCGTGTGTGTGTGTGCCTGTAAAACTGAGAAAGAGAGAAACAGAGAGAGTGCGTCAGGACTGAAGGATAATAACAGCAGAGAAAACAAAACAAAAAAACCTGCACGAATGCCATTTAGACTGTCTCGAGTTACCATTGTGTTTGCTTTCTGATATGAATCTGAGGATGGATTTCCTCTCCTTCCCTTTCCTCACCTTATTTCCTTTTCTCTCCCTTCCTTTCCTTGCCATTTATTTCCTTTCCTTCCCATTATTTTCTCTCCTTTCATTCCGCTACTCTCCTTTATTCCTTTCAATTCCTTTTATTTCTGTCAAAGTTAACGTGACAATAACGTGTTAACGTAAATTTGTTTTTTAATTTCTTTAACGTAAATTGATCTTTCGGAGGTTGTAGCGGGCTCTAGAGTGAAGCTCTGATACTGGCATCATTTGAAACTAGAAAACCTAATGAATCCATCGGTTCAAACCATGACATACAAGCTTGTCATGAAGGAGGTTAATTAATGCTCCAAACTTATGCTAAATTTTGGCGAGGAAAAAACTGTCATGGCCATTTTCAAAGGGGTCCCTTGACCTCTGACCTCCAGATCAGTGAATGTAAATGGGTTCTATGGGTACCCACGAGTCTCCCCTTTACAGACATGCCCACTTTATGATAATCACATTCAGTTTGGGGCAAGTCATAGTCAAGTCAGCACTCTGACACACTGACAGCTGTTGTTGCCTGTTGGGCTGCAGTTTGCCATGTTATGAATTGAGCATATTTTTTTTATGCTAAATGTATAATAAATGGATAATATTTGTCATTGTTTTGGGTTGTTAATTGATTTCCAATAATAAATATATACATACATTTACATAAAGCAGCATATTTGCCCAACTCCCATGTTGATAAGAGAATTAAATACATGACACAAATAAAAAAATGTGTGATTAATTTGTGATTAATCCAGATTAACTATTTGAATCAATTGACAGCCCTAGTTCCTTTCCTGTCCTTTGTTCCTGTCCTTTTGTTTCTTATCATTTCCTCCTCTCCCTTCCATTTCCTTTTTCTCTATACTCCATTCATTTCCTTTCATCTCTCCTCACCCTCTAGCTCAGCTGACACACCTGGCTGACTTGACAAATGAAGACACCACACACCTGTCACTCATGCTTCTCTATCCCACACTCCCTTCCCTTCATCTCCCGCCCCCCCGGCGCTGCTCCATCCATCTGCTGACAAAATGGTGAAGGCGTGTGTCTGCAGCTCTGCCAACAGCGGCAGCATTCAACAGCAGCTCGCGACGAGAACAGCATTCATTTAGGCCCCGAATTGTGTGAACATCAGCTTTTCCTTAAATGGGCAGAATAAATGGGAGCCTTGGGGGTGGGGAGGGGTGTGTTTGGCTTTCAGTCAGCGTGTGCAGTGACCCTGCCCTCAACACACACACACACACACACACACACACACACACACGACAGAATGACATATGAGGCAGTGCTGGGTGTAAACTGCCATCGTTCAGGGAATGGTAAATCCTGAATGGTGGGAAGAAAGACGACCGCAAAAGACATAATGCTCCATTTCCCCTAATAAGGTAGTAGATCAACTCTACGAGCAGGCCAAAAGCATTCAGCGGTGAGAAAGGCTGAAAGGAGAGCAGAGCTCAAGATCGCGGAGAAGACTCTCTCTTGCTGCCCTCAGTGCTCTACATTACCCAACAAGTCCTTCAAATTGAACAACAAATACTGTACGTATTTGTACGTATTCTGCCCTCTGAAGTGACACACATCTGACGCCCCTATGGAGAGGCGAAGTCCTGCCCCTTCCTGTGGACCACCATGGGACCTGATTTCGGAAAAAATATATACGGTAGTCGACGGTGCCGTGAATCACAATTTCTTTACTTGCAAAATGATCTTTAAACTGGCAAACATCATATATGTGATTCATGACGCAATTTAAACAGGATCAAAAAAGTCTTTGTCTCTTGCTGTTGACTAGCGTACATATTCATATCGACATAAGGTCCCATAGAGAGCCAAAGTCCCGTCCCGTGGACCCTCGGGAACCTTATTTTGCAAAAAAAATGAACGGTAGTCAACGGAGGGAGACAAATACTTTTTTTTTTAATTGTGCCATGAATCAAGTCAAGTCAATTTTATTTGGTAGCCCAAAATCACAAATCACAAATTTGCCTCGGGGGGCTTTACAATCTCTACAGGATACGACACCCTCTATCCTTTACAGTACGACCCTCTCATCAGATAAGGAAAAACATAACCAAAAAAAAACTTTTTAACAGCGAAAAAAAAACTCAGGAAGAGCAACAGAGGAGGGATCCCCCTTCCAGGATAGACAGTCTTGCAATAGATGTGTACAGAGTAACAACATAATGAAAATACAACATAGACAATCCATATGACAAAAAAGAATACATATAATGTGAACATATGTGAGAAGGTGGATCAGAGGTAGAGTCAGAGCAACACGACCTCCTCTCCACGGCAAACAGATAGAGCCAGAGCAACATGACCTCCTCTCCACACCAAACAAATAGAGCCCGAGCAACACGACCTCCTCTCCACGCCAAACAGATAGAGCCAGAGCAACACAACCTCCTCTCCACGCCAGACAGGTAGAGCCTGAGCAACACGACCTCCTCTCCACGCCAAACAGATAGAGCCAGAGCAACACAAGCTCCTCTCTACACAAGATAGGTAGAGCCAGAGCATTATGACCTCCTTTCCACGCCAAACAGATAGTGCCTGAGCAACATGACTTCCTCTCCATGCTAGATAGGTAGAGCCAGAGCAACACGACCTCCTCTCCATGCCAAACCGATAGAGCCAGAGCAACACAAGCTCCTCTCCATGCCAGATAGGTAGAGTCAGAGCAACACAACCTCCTCTCCACGCCAGACAGGTAGAGCCTGAGCAACACGACCTCCTCTCCACGCCAAACAGATAGAGCCAGAGCAACACAAGCTCCTCTCTACACAAGATAGGTAGAGCCAGAGCATTATGACCTCCTTTCCACGCCAAACAGATAGTGCCTGAGCAACATGACTTCCTCTCCATGCTAGATAGGTAGAGCCAGAGCAACACGACCTCCTCTCCATGCCAAACCGATAGAGCCAGAGCAACACAAGCTCCTCTCCATGCCAGATAGGTAGAGTCAGAGCAACACAACCTCCTCTCCACGCCAGACAGGTAGAGCCTGAGCAACACGACCTCCTCTCCACGCCAAACAGATAGAGCCAGAGCAACACAAGCTCCTCTCTACACAAGATAGGTAGAGCCAGAGCATTATGACCTCTTTTCCACGCCAAACGGATAGTGCCCGAGCAACATGACTTCCTCTCCATGCTAGATAGGTAGAGCCAGAGCAACACGACTTCCTCTCCATGCCAAATCGATAGAGCCAGAGCAACACAAGCTCCTCTCCATGCCAGATAGGTAGAGTTAGAGCAACACAACCTCCTCTCGATGCCAAACAGATAGTGCCCGAGCAACACAACCTCCTCTCCACGCTAGATAGGTAGAGCCAGAGCAACATGACCTCCTCTCCACGCTAGATAGGTAGAGCCCAAGCAACACGACCTCCTCTCCACACCAAACAGATAGAGCCAGAGCAACACAAGCTCCTCTCCACGCCAGATAGGTAGCCAGAGCAACACGACCTCCTCTCCATGCCAAATAGATAGTGCCCGAGCAACACGACCTCCTCTCCTAGCTAGATAGGTAGAGCCAGATCAACATGACCTCCTCTCCACGCTAGATAGGTAGAGCCAGAGAAACACGACCTCCTCTCCATGCCAGAAAGGTAGAGTCAGAGCAACACAACCTCCTCTCACATATGATGTTTGTCAATTTAAAATATAATTTGGCAAGTCAAGACTGTCTCCTCAAAACGGCATCTGCCGCTTTCCGTTAATTTATCTCCAGGAAGAAGAGACGGTAAAGAAGGGAGCAAACGGGAGAGACAGTCAGTGTGTTGTTTCGTATAATCCACTGCGTTGATTGCACCCAATCACTGCACACACAAATGCTGTTGTGAAAGAGCGTCCGGTGCTGGTGGACGGTGCAACACCGAAACGTCCCAAAACTGCATTTCAAACGGGTTTCATCTAAACCAGGTTGAAAATAGAAGCACTCTGGTTGCCATGGCACTGAATTACGTCTGACTATTGGCCACACCCCCATTCTCTGTTTGAGAAAGAACGTTAACCAAAAAACAGGAAGTAAAACTGTCTGGAGGGGGGCTTTAACAGCTAAACAGTACACTACAAGATGTTTCTGAAAACATTTTACGTGAGAAATAGGCATTACAGTTACAGAATATTGACTCATATTTGAGCAGCGCTGCCTAGTTTGACCATTTCGTCAGTTTGAGTTCAGGAACGCTCTCTCTCTGAAATGACCTGTGATTGGCCAAAGTCTCGCGTCACTAGATTTTTTTAAAAGGGTAAGAGAGTGATACCAGTTAAAAGGAGATGCTTTAGAATGGACGGATGAAGGGAACAAAGAGTGTTACAGAGGCTACTACAGATACAGTGGTGTATGAGAAGAGAGGAGTGGCGTGTGAGGAGGAGGAGGAGGAGGAGGAAAGAGCAGCGGGTTAGTCATCTAGTACTGAGAAACATGATTGAGATTACGCAGTGCATCCTCCCTTCCGGATAAAAGTGCAGTGTCAGCTTGATGCAGTAAGCTAGCAAAACTCAATATGGCTGTATAGGTGTAAATGTGAACGCACGTCTCTGTGTGTTGTGTGTTTCTGGTAAACTGTCGGCCATAAACTAATTATAACCACTCAGGGTACCAAATACTTACAAATAAAACGGCTGCAACCAGACTACTAAAACCCCCAAAGTAAACATGTACGTCATATATGAAAAATAATCTCAAAATACTTAGCACTAAGCTATAATGTGTGTTTCTAGTACTGTATGTATACTGTATTTTTGTCAAACTATAAAAGGGGTTCAGCACTGGGTTGCACCAGCTACAGTATGCGTGAGTTCAAACAAATCCTAGTTTTAACGTAGGTTAACTTAAGTCAGAGTTTATGAGCTACTAAGATTTTAATGTTGCATCAGCTGAAATAGTTACAAGGTAGGCTTAAGTTACGAGTTAAATCTTACACCTAGCCCCTAGTAGGTGTAAAGTCCTCCATAAAATATGAATAAAAAAACAAGACTTTCGCCCGGGAGACCGGTGTTCGTGTCCCATTTGAAACAAGAAGCCAAAGTTGATTTATTTGTCATGTAACTTCCGTACTTAAATTACAGCACCTCCAGTGTTATTTAAACCCAAACTGCGATCTTATCCTAAACCTAACTGAGTAGTTTAGTTAACTAAGGCTAACCAAGTTAATCCAGTCCTAAACCTAACTGAGTAGTTTAGTTAACTAAGGCTAACCAAGTCAATCCAGTCCTAAACCTAACTGAGTAGTTTAGTTGACTAAGCCTAACCAAGTCAATCCAGTTCTAAACCTAACTGAGTAGTTTAGTTGACTAAGCCTAACCAAGTCGATCTCTTCCTAAACCTAACTGAGTAGTTTTATTTTTAAAAGACTGGAGCAGAAATTGACATGTGTCACGTGTTGCTGGACATTCGTAGGAAAAAGCATGAAAATATTTTGTTGAAAATCGTGCTGAGCGTCATGAAAAGAATTCACATCTATATATACAAATCAAATAGATTACATTTTGTGACTATTTCACGAACTGCCGTGAGACTGTGTTGGTAATTCAGAGGGGATGCTACCTGGTCAAGAACAGGCTTTCAGGATCTCAAGCATTTCCTGAGAGGATTACTGAACATGAAAGCAGCAAGACAACGCAGTGAAATTGGGCAAACGTGGCTACCCGAATTGACAGTGCATACAAATTGAGCAGTATAACAGCAAGTTAAGGAGAACAGGTGTGTTCCCAGGTGGATTCTCCCGTGTTATGCCCGGCTCAGACTACGCGATATCAGCCCGATTATAGCCCGACGCGGCCGTCGTAGGGGATGGGGAACGATAAATGAGTGTCGTGTGCGAAAATCGATCCTCTTATCTCGTGTAGTGTGTCATAGCACACGACAACCGACGCCACGTCTGGGACGCCCCACGACACCCCGAGGAAAAGTCTAGCCTGTCAGAATTTTTCGTTTTGACACGCCTATTGTGACATCTCCAACAACGTGTTCCTTTGCGTTGACCGATCAGGTGCTCTCTCCAGCGCGCAGTCGCAGTCAGGTCACTTGGTAATAAACAAACATGGAGAAAAGGAGGAGGGATGCCGAGTTTGCTGCTGTCAGGTGGGACAACCAAACTGACTGAAGTATGGACAGCCCATACCGTCCTCTCTGTGCCACCCAGGAGCACATCCACAACCCTTTTTTCTTTCTTTTCTTTTTCTTTTCGCAACACCAGACCGCCAGCATCACACACAACGCTTCTGTCGCCATGATTGACAGTTGCTTCAACCCCCTCCCCGATGACGTCTGAACTCGCGCATGATCGTGGAATACGACGTGCCGTGATTGGTCGTGGTCAAACGTGTAGTCTTGCCTGTCACCTGACCAAGACACTGCAAGAGTTTACAGTGCTGTGATTGTTAGATCTGACATGGTGACCATAATCAAAGACAAAAATATCGTATAGTCTGATCCCGGCATTAAACTGTCATTTTCTGGTTTTGTGTGTAGTTGCACCACCATATTTTCCCCCTAAAAATGCAACTGCCTACAGGTGTATATCATAAGCAGCATATCAAAAGCCTGTATGAAGGACATGAGTCAACTTTTCCCTTTTCTATTCAGACTTATTTGCTGCCTTATCTGGATGCATAAGCACAGTCACACAATGAATCCTCTCTCTGACAATTCAAGGGCTCAGAGACATCCCAAACTAAAATTCACTGCCATTCTCTTCACCGTTCCTGACTTTGACAGGGCTCAGCAGTAACAACACTTTGGTGACATATTGCAGCGACCAAGCATTGAGGGGGAAGTGGACAAAGTGGAACATATACTATCTGGGCCCCTCCCGTCTCCCCATGGCAAGGCTGGTCTGGTCTCAAACACACAGGCAGGGAAAAGCATGCACAGGCATGAGTGTGCATTCATTACGCATTCAGATAAATGGTCTGTAGGTAGTGCTTTCTTATACGCATGCCATCTGAAATGCCAATCTCCCCGTCCCCCATTTTTGTCAAGGATTTGAACCAGTATCCGTTGGGCCCCCCCGTTCAGCACAGCCATGCCTACAGCCATAGGAAGAGGGGTCAGGATGGGTCAGAAGGGTCAGACGTCCTATATTATTATGGCTCATGCTCGCTCTGCCCGCCAGTTGATTTTCAGGGTCTGCATTCATTCTCAGAATTAGAGTACTGATGCAGGATCACCAGCCAGCTGCCCTGGGACCGCTTAACCGCAATGATCTGTGAGGCGAAAAACTGATAGTGGGGTCTGAATTCCTGTTCTGATACTGTGAATGAGCACAGACCCGAGTGTGAAGGGGAGACAATAGTAGTGACCCATGCAGCAAAATCCATCACCCAGCAGGCCTTACCCTGTCCTTCACTATGAGACACTTTGCAAGGGGAGGAGACAGACAACGGACACAGAGTTAGTCAGGGTTTACACTGGGGAGAAAATCCTCTGAGGACACAATAGCTCCACCCCACAAAGTACAGTTAATGCTCTGAGAAATCAAAGTTAACAAAAAACCATGACCTATCAGGGACTCGCTCTGTTCAGTTAAGTCAGTAATCCATAAGTGGATTTGTACACACACACTGGCTCCGTTCCAATCCGATAGCTCGCTCTCTTGCATCTGATATTGTTGGTTTTCAACCCTTTTTTTTCTTTCAGCTGGGAAATTGTAGGTCTGGCCAATATGGAAGAAACTAAAATTAGAAATATTCTCCATCACCGTTCCGGGGTATAGAAGTCAACATGCTGTAAAACAGACAAGAGAGATCTCAACTCCAGATTTGAACACAGCCAGCATTTTTTTTTAACCTTCAGTTGGCACAAACATCACATTCACAGCACAGAGAGAGAACACCAAAAAAAAAAGATGCTAACCACTTTGTCCTCCTTTGTGGCATGCAGTCCAGGTAGCAGTGAGTAGTGAGAGAAGTGACGGTGGAAGTCAGGAAAGGAGAAAGAAAGAATGAAAGAACATAAAAGATATAAGAAATAGAGGTGCAGAGAGGGTGAATTTGTGAAATGGGATATTGGACAGATTGTAGGAAAAGGAAAAAAAGGGGGAAAAGAGGGGAAAAGAGGACGTGGTGCAAACATTTGTTAATAACATTCTGCAGAATTGATACTTCATATTCAGTGAGAGAGTGTGAGGCGGTGGAGACAACAGTATGTGGATGTATGTGACCACTGACATGTTAGACTGTTAGCGACATGCATGACCCAGCTCGGCATGACCTTCATGACCTGTGACAGCATCAGGATGTGTCACAGTTCCTCAGCACGAAGAGGAAACTGGGACACCAGAAGCCACACGGAGCACATTCTTCCCCTAAACCTCTGTCTATATACACTCCCATAGAAATCTGTCCAGGTCTTTTTAAAATATAAATTAAATAAATAATAGTAATTATCATTTGATCCTCTTTGTTTTGACCTCAGGATATAAACTAATTAGTTCACGGAGGTTGTTGTTTTTACTTACTTCTTAATGAATGCTGTGAATGAATGTAAATACAGTGTGATGAATTAATACATTTATTATTTCCAATCCCTTTTTAATAATATAGTATGTTCATTATAATGTCAAGCAGGGGCAAAGCGCTGTGGCCTAATCGGTGTTTGGATGGCATTTGCACAGCATGTAGCTGGGATGCCTTCTGCAGGGCACTGTGCAGCACTACACAGCTCTGTCATTAGGAACTGATGAATTATTACAGTAAGCTGCTTAGAAACAAATAAGAGTGTATTGCCTAATATTTCTATCCCAAAATTTTGCGATTTTAAAAAATCCCTAAAGTGCTATATTTATATAATGATTTGTAACATGTCATGATAATTGATATTGAAGTGTCTTTCAAAACTTCATTATTTTCACTAAGTCTTTCATTGGAGTTCAGTCTATTCCAAATAAGGCTCTGTATGATTTCTGAGTTTGTGTTCAGAGCTTGTGGTTGCAATGTGGTCCCTTTCTAAACCTGTGAAAAACTTGTGATTTGTAACTATAGTTGTTGTGCACCGACCCAATATCACGCCAAAGCGTGTAACTGACCCGCCGGTCCACCAGAGGAAAGTGTGTCAGTGTCAAGTTTTGCCTCACAGAGACGTAAATATTACACATCTGTATTAACGTGCAGTACCAGCAGGGGGCAACAAAGCCACTCACTTAGGATTAGGCAACAAAACCCCTTAGTTAGGTTAAGGGAAAACGTCATGGTTGGGCTTAAAATAAGTACGTAAACTAAGTAAAACACGTTCGGAAATAACGTAACGTCAGTACGGAAAACACGCGACAAACATCACGTTACGTTTTAAAGGGACAGTATGTAAGTTTTTACACATATAAACGTTTTTTAATCGTTTTTTATTGCCAATGTGTGAACAGGTTGTAACCTAAGAAATGACACCTTCCGCTACTTTCTGTGTTTCCTCTATCAGCGTGTAGATGCTTTTAATGTGAAGAATGCGGGATGTTTTTTTCTGGGAAAATGTGACGTGATGTGACGTCATGCGCACTTGCGAGTACCTTTATTTTCAGCCAAAGGCCAACAAACGACCAGCCCCCACCACAACTCAGACTCCAACACAAACTCCACAGAAGCACGAAACAATGTGAAGCCCGTCTTGCAAAACAAGAATGTGACCGATGTCGGGGGGTTGAAAGATATAGTGATATTGTGGTTTTAGCTGCTAATATTGCTAATGTTAATCAACATGATGCCTGTCAATCACGTTCAGTCTCGTGTGTGTCGCCTCACTGTTTTGACCGATGCTCGCGAGCACAGGCACGAGCAACAGGACGCTGACTGACGTTGACTTAACGGATACAAGTGTCACTGTTAACAAGCTATTTCTGATTCTTCTACTTCGAGCCCCTTTAAAAGGCAAACTGCTAACTAGAGGAAAACACAGTGCGCTGCTGATGTGGGCTAGATGAGCACACTGTAGGCAGGAGAAGGTTTTTATGTAATGAAACAGAGCTCACCCTTTCCTAACCCTGTTATTCTGCTTGGCCGGCCTGGACGACCCGGGACAGAGGCAAGCACCGCCGAGACCAAAAGAGTTTCACTTCTGATGCATCCCTCCCACACAAATTATACACACACACACACACACACACACACACACACACACAACCTTGCACAAACGTACACAGAAAAGAAACGAAAGACAATTTTGTGTTCTCTTATCCCTTATAAGCAAGTGTAGAAATTCAGATCTGTTTTGGTTGCAGTGATGCAATAAATCATGCATGTAACTTTGATAAATAAAGTAGTTGCATTATCAGAAATCCTTGTAATAGGCTTTGATAAGTGTTGAAAGTAAACATACCATATGATTGAAATATTCTCTTACATTGTAATTCAATGTGAAACATAATTTTCACTATTTATAGTTACGTCCCCATGCAGGAGATAACAATGGAATTTAAGGGCGTTTTCCCACCTGTAGTTTGTTTGCTCTGGTCTGAATCAGGGACCAAATTGTTACAATGTTGCATGTTGCCTCGAGTTTGGTTTGTGTTCACACTGCAGCATTTACAAGCGGACCAAAAGTTTGGTGTGCAAAGAAACTGCTCTCTAATTGGTCAGAATTTCCATGCTGGAAAACTCCCGGAAGTAAACAAAAGAGAGCAGACTTCCAGAACGCAACAATGGAGGGACAACTACGAGGCTTGATCTTGGCTGTGGTCATCTTTTTTTTACCTCGTAACAATTTTTCACTCAAGGCAAGGATTTCAGTTTGTCGCGGTTGTGACTGGAAAACAATGTAGTGATGCACTGGAGTCGCTGAAGGCGCATATCAAGACGGACGGAGGAGGAGGCGTGCATTAACCCTCCTAAACTGTCACATGCTCATCGGCCGAAAATATTTTCAAAGATCCATCAGGTGTGCCCGTGGTCTTCAACACAGCCTGACGTTACACCTGTTTAGTACTGATGCGAATAGCGAAGGCAAGCGTAGGCTCTTTTGTAGTAATGATGTCTGGTGTCTGGTGTTGACGTGCACAGCACTGCTCACTACCGGAGCCGGTTTAAAGGTAATGAAAGGTATTGAATATGTTTTGTATTTGGTATAAACCCAGTTAATTTGACTGGACACACACATATCCATTGATTCATTGATTCATTATGTCAAAGTGGCAGACAAAAACACACTCACACATACACAAAAAAAAATCCAGTAAGACAGTAAATCTACTAGGCATATATTATTACACATGAAACAATGATTAACAGCAGAAGGTATTTTTCCGTAATCCTGCTGACAAACCTCCTTGTCGGAGGTAATGAATATACATTACATCTGCACTAAATCTCCCTTTCTTTTGAATGTGTTCAATTATTTAGGCCCCTGAAATAAATTCAAATTCCATATTAAAGGTCCCATATCATGCTCATTTTCAGGTTCATACTTGTATTTTTGGTTTCTACTAGAACATGTTTACATACTTTAATATTTAAAAAACACTTTATTTTCCTCATACTGTCTGCTTGAATATACCTGTATTTACCCCGTTTGAAAGGCTCCGTTTTAGTGCATTTCAAAGGAATTGCAATGGAATTATGTTGCTAGGCAACAGCTTGGGTCCATGTTTACTTCCTGTTAGCTGATGTCATTCACATACACTGCAACGGCAAATAAAACAGGACACATTTAGAATGTTTATGTTTAAAACTGTGAAATGGTCTTAATACTGTAGCTTTGTGACATCACAAAATGACAAAAATCCTAACGGCTTGTTTCAAACGCACAGTTTCTGAATACGGGCTGTGTGTATTTCTCTGTGGATTAAGAGTTTCGATACTTTCACAGTATTTATATATCACTTAAACCTGCTTTATAATATAAAAGACATAAATGTCACTTTTTATAATATGGGACCTTTAAAACACTTTATTATATAAAAAGGCCATATTGATTGATGTCATTTTGAGCACAAATTTTCCCCTTCAAATAAATCCTTTATTTTATTTGTTTTATTTATAGATTGCATTTGCATCATGCTATAGTCTCATCCCTGTATTTCCATGGAACAGCCTGTCTGCTGTGAGAGTAATATTAATGGCTTTACCAACAGGGATACTATCTTTATCCCTGTTCTCGTTGGTCTTTGAGTTCTACATACGTGTGGTGCCAGTGTGAGTTCAGGCCCAGCTGGGCTAGGCGGATCCTGAACAGATTGGGGACCAGCAGGCCAAGGATGGAGGGTCCATTGTGAGGTAACGTACCCAGGGAGGAGGTCCTCTCTCTTGGGTTGGAGCCCATAAAATGCTTGAATGGAATGTTTGGTTCATGCATGGACGACGCACTGATCCAACCTGGATCAAATGTATGGTTATAATTTGGTGATACGGTGTGGGTCTTTGTTTTATGATAGTGTGGCCTATAGAGCCTGTACCTAGAGGGAGCACTGCTCAGTGGATTCAGTGGATTGTGGGTTTAAATTAACATCATGCTTTGTTAGTTTGTTTTTCTTTTTAGGCATGCTATGTTTCCCAGAGAGGAAAGCCTACTGACTTTGGTGACTTTTAATCAAGTGCCACCAGCAGGTCAAACTGTTGACTTATCCAGTGACATATCTCTACAACATGGGTGTGTTGGACATTCATGTTTCCCATGGGATGATCTTAAATAACTTGGGTGATTTCTTAATTTTCCTTTTGCACCAAACCTTTGGTTTATGACCAAATACATGCAAAATGAATGACATTCCCATCAGTACTTTGTGTTTAAAGCTAATGAGCAAATCTTAGCTTGCTTACCTGCTAAACTAAAACTATTACCACTGTAAACATTATCCACTCAACATCAGAATGTTAGCATTTTCATTGTGAGCATGTTAGCTTGCTGACGTTAGCATTGAGCTCAGAGCAGCACTGTGCGTGAGTAGAGCTTCACAGCACCGGTAGCATGGCTGTGGACTCTTGTTAACTGTCTCTGCCACGCATGACTCTGTTATTTAATGAGCAGTACAGAATAATCAAACACTTACTGCCTGTTGGGTTAAATGATGGCTCAACTGTCTGTCTGTATCGTCCGTATGTTCCAAAACTCATATTTTCATAAATATGACACGGTAGAGTATGCAGTTTCCTTTTTGTCACTAGCGAGGTAAGATGTTTACATTTGCCATTTTAAACCACTGTCAACACACTGGCCATAGTTACCATCAAAAAAGTAAAAAAAAAAACTAATCTTGCGAGCAAGTAGCTGTGTTATGTTTTTTAATATTTTGGCTAAAAGAAAAAAAAAATCTCTATATTAATACATACTGTATAAGTTTGGAAAAGGGCTGTCAATCGATTAAAATATGTAATGGCGATTAATCGCAAATTAGTCGCACATTTTTATCTGTTCAGAATGTATCTTAAAGGGAGATTTGTCAGGTATTTAATACTCTTATCAAATTGGGAGTGGGGTAATATACTGCTTTATGCAAATATATGTATAATTAGCAACACAATATGAAGACAAATATTGTCCAGAAACCCTCGCAGGTACTGCATTTAGTATAAAGAAATATGCTCAAATCATAACATGGCAAACTGCAGCCCAACAGGCAACAACAGCTGTCAGTGTGTCAGTGTGCTGACTTGATTATGACTTGCCCCAAACTGCATGTGATTATCATAAAGTGGGCATGTCTGTAAAGAGGAGACTCGTGGGTACCCATAGAACCCATTTACATTCACTGATCTGGAGGTCAGAGGTCAAGGGACCCCTTTGAAAATAGCCATACCAGTTTTTCCTTGCCAAGTTTGGAGCGTTATTCAGTACTCCTTACCGACAAGCTAAAACTGAGCCCGCTACAACCGAAAAATCGCAAGTTGAGTTAAAGCTGAAGTAGGCGAGATTGGAGAAAATATGATTAAAAAAGTTATTTTTATAAAACGTTCACTATATCGTGACAGTAATACATGAGACAGGTAACCTGAAAAAAATCATGTTAGTCCGTGTCCTCCGGTGCACCTAACGGCATCTACAAGATTTCACAGACCGGAGGAAAACAAGCAGTCAGAGCTGATCTGGATCAGCTGTGCAGCTGCTGTCTATGAGAGTCGGCTGTCAATCACTACGACCAGCGGTCAAACTAGGCAACGCTGATCAAATATAAATCAATATTCTGTTACTGCAATGTCTATTTCTCTCCTCAGATGTTTCCAGAAACATCTTGTAGTGTACTGTTTAGCTGTAAAATGAGAACGTTTGTGACCCGGCAGCCATGTTGAGATCAGTTGAGGGAATACCAAGCACCACTCACATGACCAGAGCACAGCCATTAGGAACGCTCTCTCTCTCTGAAATGACCTGTGATTGGTCAAAGTCTCCCGTCACGGGCTAGATTTTCTAAAGCCTGAAAACAGAGCCATGAGGAGGAGCAGAAGTCTAGTTTTCTCTCAGAACACTTGAATTGCAATATGCTGAAAGGTTATTATGGAATTTTTGCCCATTGATGCCAAAAAATTGTTACCTAATGAAGCTTTAATGCGTTAAAACAAAGTTATTATCGCGTTAACTTTGACAGCCCTGGTTTGGAACAAACTGAGCAGAGAGCAAAAAGGACAACGATGTAAGCATTGTTAGAGACGTTTTTTGTCTATTTCTATATTTTTTGGGACATTTTGCTGTGAAACTGGGACGCTACTGGAATCCATTATAACCTAACTACAGATGCCGTCCTTCACTACAAACCTATCTGGACCGTGTGCCTCTCTTTTTCTCTCTTTGTTTCTTAAGAAGGTCAGCCCTGTCAATGTTCGACATGCTTGCTTGATGGCTGCGGTGCAGTCACAGGAGACACAGGACAACACAGATGCTGTTACGTTCAAGTGAGCTAAGGTGCTTCGATTCATAACCATTCCACAACACTTCAGCCTCAGACTTGAAATGAGCCCCTATGAGTGGTTGCCAAGCCATTCTTCCAATACACTTTGGTCTCATCAAAGTGTGACCAGGAAGTAACAAAGCAGACAGTAACAAACACAGAAGCAGAAGGAACAACTGTACATCAGCTACAGCAGGAATGAGGTGAGTGTGAGATGGAGACAGGGAAAGGCGGAAGAAGACACGGGTCAGGTTTCTCACATTGTTGGAGCGCAGAGAGACCCGCCCTCCACAGCGAGCGCAGAATTTGGTCTGGCAGTAGGAGCAGAGGTGGCCGCAGCCGTCGGCAAACTTGGTCTTGCGGCAGATACCGCAGGTGGGCGCGTCGTCCTTCAGCTGGGTCTGCTGACGCCGCGTCTCCGCCCCGATGCGACGCACCTCCTGTTTGTAGCTCTCAAACTGCTGGTGCAGTGTTCTGAGAGGAGACAAAAGTTGAAGATTGCTCATTAGTGGCACATCATGCATTCACAAAACTTTTTGTACTTGATGAACTTTACCCCTCCAGCGCTGTTCAGACAGAACCTTCCTGTCTCAATATCCTTACATTCATAAAAACAAAAACAGAGAAGGCCATGGTGGAATTTCTGAATAACTGAATAATTTTTAAAATAAATAAATCTAACAGGAACAAAAGCGATGCACATGTTTGAGAACAACATTTCAGTTCCAGCGAAATAACTGGCAATTAGAGCACCACTTGAAAGGTGCCTTTCAAAAAAAATCATACGCGCAATTAAATGAAACTTCAGTTCAGTTTTGCTCTCTGTGGCTCACAGCCCCCCCACCCCATCCCCTGCTTCCTGGGATGCCTATGATGGAAATAACCCGAGTGTGAATTGCAAATCAGGCCATGTGAAAACACCCACAATGTTGTCTCAACAGAACTGTCAAAGGAATAGTGCATTAGCATACCATGGCTCTCATATAGGGGACCCAGACAGGCACTTTAATTACCTCGCTGAGTGAGAGAGATAGAGAGGAAGGAGATGGCTTCATTCACAGCTTTGCAGCCAATTTGCCTATTTGTGGAAGCAGACAAACTTTAGTTAAGCCTCTGGCAGCACGCTGACTTTACGGTCGTGTCTGCGAGTTATTTGTCGAAAAGAAATTCATCAAGACAATGCAGTGCTCTGGCATTCACACTTTTGCACTTCTGCTGAGGTAAAAATGAGAAATTCGTACTAAAAAATACCCTAAAAAGAAAGTTGAATAAGTGGAAGGCCCACTGGTTAGCAGGCCACTGAACGCCTCCTGCACACTGATTAAACCTACAGTAGGCAGAATACTTTTGGCATCATTGGACAAAAATTCCATAATAACCTTTCAGCATATTTTAATTCAAGTGTTCTGAGAGATAACTAGACTTCTGCTCCTCCTCATGGCTCTGTTTTCAGGCTTTAGAAAATCTAGCCCGTGACTGGAGACTTTGGCCAATCACAGGTCATTTCATTGAGAGAGCGTTCCTATTGGCTGTTCATTCAATGGAGGCAGCTGTCAATCACTCGCGAACTCCGATCAATAGAATAAGAATATTGAATATAAAAGAATATTGATTCATATTTGACATATTTTTGATATATTCATGTTTGACCGTTTGATCAGAGTTTGTGAGTGATTCACAGCTGCTCAGACACGGCAGACTCCAGATCAGCTCTGATTGGTTGTTTTCCTCCGGTCTGTGAAATCTTGCAGATGCCATTAGGAGCACCGGAGGACACCGGAGGACACCGGAGGACACCAGAGGACAACGGAGGAACACGATTGTTTTCAGATTACCTGTCTAATGCACTACTGACAGGATATAGTGACCGTTTTATAAAAAATAACTTTTTTTAATCACATTTGTTCTATATCTACCCACTGCAGCTTTAATGTTTCGCTGAGAAAATCTGCAAAATTCCTAAAGTTTAGCAGTTGATTCATATATGATTAATCATTATCTTAAATCGCATGTTCCAAAATCCCAAACTAACATTCTAATACCCTTTTTTTGTCTCACCATCAGTCCAAAAAACCCAAAGACATTTGCTTTACACTGATATTAAACTAGAGCACCTGGATCTATTGAAAGCAGACATGTCCTCCCGTCTATAGTGCTCAGCTGCTGGGGAGGAAACATGAAGAAAGCATGACCCCTGATCTGTTGTCAGACGCTTTTGGTGGCGGAAAAAATCAAACGGATAACGGTCCTCCACCATGATCCATCAAAAGTCCAGGAACGATACTGCGTCTTTACAGAATACTTTAAAGTTGGGGGGAAAAAAAGTCTGTCTTGAAAAACAAGCTGTCTAAACATGCAATTCCCACAAAGTCTGGAGTCTCACTGAAAAAAAATCAGTCACATGTTGCCAAACAGAAACTTTCCAAGTCCAGGAAATGAGTTGACAGAAGCCAAATGTACATTCCTCTTCACTAGTGCCTTGTCTCTGTGTAGTGCTAGAGCAGAGACAGCAGACTGCCACCATACAGAGCTGGAACAGGGAGGGGACTGGCGGACTGGGACATATTTGGCCAATCAGCTGACTTTGTGACGTGGAATGTAGAATGAATTGTGGGAAAAAAATGTAATCGTGATTAATATTAACTGGAAAAATACACACTGATGTCAAGGTTAGAAAAAATAAATGTCTCGGCTGATACTTTGAATATTATCACGTCATATTAATTTTTCTCAAATATTTGGTATGTAATGTTTAAGTTCAAATGCTGAAGTTTTGTAATGCCTGAAGGGGACTTTATAAGTAAGGGATAATACGGCAAACCGGTCATTGTTGTGAAAGAATCCCCGCGGAGGGGTGGACTCTCATCGCCCTGAAGGGATTTCTTTCACAACAATGACACGGCTACTTACTAGAAAAAATCAATAATTAAAGGTCCTATATTGTAAAAAGTGAGATTTTCATGTCTTTTATATTATAAAGCAGGTCTAAGTGCTTTATAAATACTGTTAAACTATCAAAACGCTCTATATAAGGAGAAATACACACAGCTCGTATTCAGAAATTGGGCGCTTGAAACAAGCCGTTAGGATTTCTGTCCATTTGTGATGTCACAAATATACAATATTTAGACCATTACACGGTTTTAAACATAAACATTCTAAATGTGTCCCAGTTTATTTCCTGTTGCAGTGTATGTGAATAACATCAGCTGACAGGAAGTAAACATGGACCCAAACTGTTGTCTAGCAACGCAATTCCATTGAAATGCACTGAAACGGAGCGAGGGTGAATACAGGTATATTCAGGAAGACAGTATGAGAAAAATAATGGGTTTTTTTTAACATTAGAGCATTAAACATGTTCTAATGGAAACACAAAATACAAGTATGAACTTCAAAATAAGAACGATATGGGTTACGGTCCGCCAGAGTCCGGCATCAGAACTGCGCCCATTGCAACGGTCTGCTATACATAGCAACGTTCTGCAATACATAGCAACGGTCTGCTATAGAGAAATTACAGACCGTAGAACGCCAGAATCGAGTATTCAATACAGCCGTGTAATAACCAGCCGTAATAACCTAGGGGCTCAACATCAAAGCATCTGAGCTGTCTATAATGCAGATTTAGCATAAGTTAACATAAGGAAGATCATCACTGTAGCATGAGAGCAACATTTTATACCATTACACTAGGGCTGTCAATCAATTAAAATATTCAATTGCGATTAATCGTGATTGTCTATAGTTAATCGCGATTAATCTCAAATTAATCGCATATTTTTTATCTGTTCAAAATGTACCTTAAAGGGAGATTTGTCAAGTATTTAATACTCTTATCAACATGAGAGTGGACAAATATGCGGCTTTATGCAAATGTATGTATATATTTATTATTGGAAATCAATTAACAACACAAAACAATGAGAGATATTGTCCAGAAACCCTCACAGGTACTGCATTTAGCATAAAAATATGCTCAAATCATAACATGGCAAACTGCAGCCCAACAGGCAACAACAGCTGTCAGTGTGTCAGTGTGCTGACTTGACTATGACTTGCCCCCAAACTGCATGTGATTATCATAAAGTGGGCCTGTCTGTAAAGGGGAGATTCGTGGGTACACATAGAACCCATTTACATTCACATATCTGGAGTCAGAGGTCAAGGGACCCCTTTGAAAATGGCCATGCCAGGTTTTCCTCACCAAAATTGAGCTTTTTCTAAATAAAGTTTTGAATGTTATTTAGCCTCCTTCGCGACAAGCTAGTATTACGTTGTTTCCTTAATTTTTCTAGTTTCATATAATGCCTTAATCGCAAGTTGCGTTAATGCATTGAAGAAATTAGTGGCGTTAAAACAAATTTGCGTTAATGTGTTCGTATTGCCTTTGACAGCCCTACATTACACCCGTTCTGATCTCTTTGTTTTGGCTGTTCTTCACTGAGGAAGGTGAAGCTTTGAACAGATAATACTGTGATAAAGCATCCATTAGAATCCTGAATAACTGTATTTCTCCAGACAGACACAGATAAAGGTTGCAAGAGAATCTGAATTACATGTTTTATGTTTTCACTCAGAAAAGGCTTCAAGTAGGCTTTGCTTAAGCTAATAGTCATAAATAACCGGAGTTGACACAAACCTCACTACGTACTTAATTCAAATGGAAAAACAACACGACATCGCCACGGCAGCAACGTCATAAACATGACCTTTGACCCCAAGAAGCTATCTATCCTGCCAGTGGGTGTCCAGAGGGCTGAGCCAAGGCCCAGGCACCATGGGAACAGCTGTCAGAAACAGAGGGTGCACAGCCGGTTGTCATGGTAACATGGTGGCGTCAAGCACTGGGTGTCAGCGGGTGTCAGTGCACCAGCTGTTCCTGTTCTTAGAGCCACGGGTTTCATGCAGTATTTCTACCACTTCCACACATTCAGCAGACATGCACTGTTGAAGCTGCACGAGGTGACTTTTTGAATATGAAGGTGTTCTCAACCTAAATCCCAAAGATGCTCTGCAGCAGTGAGTCGGGTCTCAGCATCTTTGACAGAAAATGATCTGGATTTTAATGTCGGGTCTGGAAAAGTTCCTGTCCATTTGTGATGATGAAAAAAAATATCTCTTAAATGTTAACAAGTTAGAGCCATTCAGTGAAAACCGGACCACACAACGTTAGATCTTCTCATATAACTTTAAAAAATACTTGCATGATTGCTGCATAAACCATCCCACAACTCTTAACTACCAATATGGAAGCCTATTGTGGCTTTAAACCTGTATTAAAGTCCCATATCGTGCTCATTTTCAGGTTCATATTTGTATTTTGTGTTTCTAATAGAACATGTTTACATGCTTTAATGTTAAAAAAAAATCTTTATTTTCTTCATACTGTGCGTCTGAATATACCTGTATTCACCCTCTGTTTGAAACGCTCCGTTTTAGTGCATTTCAATGGAATTGCAACGGAATTGCAACAGAATTGCGTTGCCTGGCAACAGTCTGGGTCCATGTTTACTTCCTGTCAGCTGATATTATTCACATACACCGCAACAGGAAATAAACTGGGACACATTTAGAATGTTTACGTTTAAAACCGTGTAATGGTTTAAATGTTGTATATTTGTGACATCACAAATGGACAGAAATCCTAACGGCTTGTTTCAAACGCACAATTTCTGAATACGGGCTGTGTGTATTTCTCTGTATATTGAGCGCTTCGATACTTTCACAGTATTTATAAAGCACTTAAACCTGCTTTATAATGTAAAAGACATGAAAATCTCACTTTTTACAATATGGGACCTTTAATGTATGTGTTGCTCACCTGGGGGCAGCCCAACAAGCTGAAAACAAGCGTTACAAACCACTGAAAACAACAGTATACAGCTACAGTATTCACCAAACATGTGCAATCTCTCTCACACATACTGTTCACACACCAGCCAACATTTTAAATTCACACCCTATTAATAGACAATGTGACAGACAAGATTCATGCCGTCTGAGTCAGCACACAGTTCCCATATCCAATCATAATTTCTGCCTAAATGCATATCAGGAACACTACCTCTATGTTAATCTTAACCTTGACTAAGCAGGAGCTACATGAGTGAGCTACATCCATATGGTTGAAAACGTAATCTCTGTGAAGACACAGGGAAAGACGTCCTCTCAGGTAAGGACATACTGTCTGTGTTCACTCTACTGTGTCTTCATCGATTACAGGCCTGAGCCTGCTGCCTCCCAAGGGGTCAGTCACCATGCCTGGGATCACAGGGGGGTGAAGGAGCATTAAAATATTTTTTATATAAGTGGAGGTTTCTTCAGTCAGCCTGAGAATATTTGCATTGCTAGGGACTTGCCTAGAGAATTTCACAACACTACTAACAGGACTCAAAACCGAGTATCTGTCTGGACCGTGTACGGCCAGTCTGTGAATTTGTGGCTAAATTGTTATACAAATAGTCAGTGGTCATGTCTATAATGTTAAATCCAGCGGTACATGTCCACCAGGTCCGGCGAGGACACTAGAGGACGGGCTGCTCCACTCAACTGGCCATTTCAAGTGGTGACGTACCCCTTGTTGAATGTACCTGATTGGTCCCTGGTTTTCTGCTCGCCGTTTCAAACAGGAAACAACATGGCAGCCGGCTCGTAAACTTTCTGTTATTCCGTCTAAACAATCCACCAAAATCTATCTAGAAACAGACTATGCCACTGCTGAATCCGGTTTCATTGTGGAACTGCATCGCCTAGTTGGACAGCTTGGTCCGTGAGCCGTCACTCACTCAGTGACAGACTTTTGCGTTTGTAGGGCTGGTCCTCTGCGGTCCAGCCAAAAACAGGTTAATGTCGTTTCTTAATATTTGTTTTCTCCCCATAATTAAAGGGACTGTTTGTAACTTCTTACACGTATAAATCATTGCGGGTCGCTGTCGCATGCCTGCTCGCGTGTGGCTATGCTGTTCAGACTCAGACTCCAACACAAACTACACGGAAGCACCAAAACCTCTTGGTTGTATCTCGTGAAGCCCGTCTGTTAAACAGTGTTGGCCGCGGTCCGAGGACGCGGAGGAGTCACTAGCTTTGGTCTCCAGGGTCGGAGTCTCTGCTGTACTCTGCTACTCTGCCTAACTGCCTGTCTTCACTCACACACCGCGCTCATTCTCATTCTTTCGCTCCACTCTCACGTGCATGTACGCACACTACACACTGCAGAAGAGTTAGTTTAGCTCTGAGAATATCTAGTGACAGTGGACGTTTGTGCAGAAATAAATGCTGCAGCTCCTCCAGACCAAGTGAAGTGACGGGGCTCCGCAGCGAGAAACGTTATCGTCTCCGACCCAAACTCAGGTCTCTCCCCTGTTCCCTCCGGCCGCGGTCGGGAGGCTGAGACAGGAAAAGCACTAGGACAGGTAACATTACTGCCAAGCAGGTGAAATATAGAGTGATATTGTGGTTTTAGTTGATGTGTGTCGCCTAACTGTTTTGAGCGATGCTCATTCATGTCTATGTAGAGCGAGCACAAGCGCGAACAACAGGACGCTGACTTTCATTGACTTAACAACCACAGGTGTCGCTGTTAACAAGCAATTTCAGATTCTTACAAACAGTCCCTTTAGCAATGGGTTAAATTACTGTAATATGAAAGGGGTTGCTCATAGTGACAAACCCACAGGAAATGATCACCCAACCCTGCATTTCACCGTAGCTCTATTTAGCCTTTAATCCTGTTTTAGCTCATTGTATTTCCTAGTTCGCAACTCAGCTGTTTCTAACTTCAGAGGCAGCTGTTTTCAGTCAAAAGGTTCTGAAAACCCACTGTATGCCACCTGCCCAGCACCAACAGACAGACACAGTTAGCAACTTAGCCGAAGACCATAGTGAAGCATTTAGCGGCTAAAGCGCCAGATAATTTTTCTCAGGAGTTTGTGGAGATAGATAACTTTCAATAACTTTCAAATCCTCCACAGCCCTAAGTGTATCGTCTGTATTTAACACATTATGCTGTATAATAGGAAATGAGACACTGTGGCTTTGTTAGTAGCCAGCCTGTAGCTACTATCTCTCAACCTCCAACCGACAGTAAGCTAACCCCTGAGCTAACTGAGATAACCTGGGCTAACTGGGCAGAAACTCAAACAAACACCCAACTCCACACAAAACCCAGGTGATTTCTGGATGTACTGGTTGCTAGCTATAATAGAGTGCTCCAGGGATGAGGTATTTTTGTAGGCCAACCAGGAAGTTAGCATCGCCCTGGGTTCCCTCGACAAAAAGCCAATGGGATGTTTCCATTGGGTTTTGGATAATAGCAGAAAATAAGCTCTGTGGCAAACACATGTTTATTTTACTTAGGCCTATAAGTATTTTTCAGCAAGATAATCTCCACAAATGAATAACACTTTTATGATTTTTTAGGTGTAAATGCAGTCGCCAGAATTAAAAAGCTAACGTTAGGCTATAAACAAACTACACTACGGAGAGTATACACAACGAGGCTGTAAAGGAGGATGAGTTGGCGGGATGACGTTTAGTAGTCTCATTTTGCCACTTGTTAGCAACCGCCTTTTTTAAGACACATAAAGGCTTCAAAATTCACAAGTGGGATATTTATTGACGTATTTTATGCCGTAGAACAAAATGTTAAAATCTTTTAAGCTTGTGTTAACCACAGACCTTATTTCAGACATCTAATTAAACACCCATTCAACAAAACCCATAGACTTCCAGACGAGGGAACTGGAAGTGCTAAAATGCTAACTCATTTCCGGGTTTTAGGACTCATTCCTGTAGCACTCTATTCCATCCATAAGTAACACAATGAAAACAATTCATGAATATTTTGGTCATCGATACATTTTCTGTAATAACCATCTAAAAGCAAAAAATCTTGGACAAAATCTTATTAAATGTTGGTCCGTGGTGTAATTTGTGTCAGTTTAGGGGTCCTTGACGTGACGTCCTGAACCTATTGGCTCTACTGTAATGTGTTACTGTCTAACACTGTTAGCATGTAGCCGTGCTAGACAGTGACCAGGGGGGGTCCAAGTGGTGTGAACCGGCTGAACTGCGGCTGTCTCCTCTCTCTAGTTCAACGCCATGGGCCAGCAGGGACAGCTAAAGAGCCAGATGTGGGTTATTCCTGCTTAGGCCTTGTCAAAACAAGTGTGCAAATGAGAACGCATTTACATACACTCACACACTCACACACACACATAGGCAAATATAAACAATGACACAGACAGAAAACCCACATATACACATGTATGGCTTTGCCTTCGCCTTGGGCCTCGCATCCAGCTCAGCATGTCCAAGGACTCCCTCTCTCTCTCCCTTTCCCTCTCTTGTTCTCTTTATCTCTCCCTCTCGTGTCTCCAGTCTCTTCACCAGTCATTGGTGTGGAGTTGTTAATTAGCACCGCTATGAATACATTGCCCAAGGATGGGGAAGGTAGAAGGGAAAGCTGTGTTTGTGTATGTGTGGAAGGCAGTACTATTTCTGTCTCATCAGCTGATTCCTGGTGACGCCTCGTAGAAGACTCTTCCTCAGTCGGAGGGAACACAAGAAGTTCAGCCACTTTCAGACACGACGCAGAAGCGGCACTACTGCGCACTGAAACCCATTATTTTCAACAGCTCGTTCCACCCCACCACGGCTGCGCCGAGCAAAGTGCTCAAAGTTTGCGCTGTGAAGAATACCCGCTTGGCCAATAAACACGAGGCAGCCAGCCAGGCACAGAGGGCAAAATGGAGGAAAAAAATAATATTGTGTGTCTGAATTTCTTGAACTGTACAACACAAGTCTGTGCTCATATCGAGACCTCGGGAGGAAAGCCCTGTCTTGGAAGCACGTTTTCAATGACGTAGGCATATCAGCTGTGCTAGCGCATGTTTCTTAGTATGGGGAAATTGCATCTTTGCTGCCGGCAACAACAAAATGACTTTGTATGTAGGCCCATGCTGCGTTCCAGTCAGAACCAGAGGTCAGAATTCTCAGTTGAAATTTCCAACTTCTGACCTCCAAGTGTTCCAGGTGCATGACGCCAAACATAAACAAAAAACACTGCTGACCGTGACAGAATGATGTTTCTTTGGCAAGTGTACACACAAGTGAACTCTCAGCAGTGCAGCCTCTGAAACAGAGGAGGAAAAACGATGCACGAGGTAACAGACGCCATAATGCATTTTATTTTACAGCACTTTTATACTTGGAAAAGTATCATCAGTTGGTGACCCGGGAGCCATGTTGAGATCAGGTTAAGATGGCTTGAAGGAGCGCCAAGTACTGGTCAGATGACCGGACCACAGCCAATAGGAATGCTCTCTCTCTGAAATGACCTGTGATTAGTCAAAGTCTCCCGTCACGGGCTAGATGTTCTAAAGCCTGAAAACAGAGCCATGAGGAGGAGCAGAAGTCTAGTTTTCTCTCAGAACACTTGAATTACAATATGCTGAAAGGTTATTATGGAATTCTTGCCCAATGATGCCAAAAATATACTGCCTACTGCCACTTTAACACCAGAAGGGCTGTTACTTAGGTAAGAAAGATACGTGGCAAATAAATCAACTTGTGGTCTCACACAAGACACGAACACCGGTCCTGTGTTTTTTCCTGCTGACCATCACAAAAAAAATTTGAAATTAGTGTCTATGTACACGAATCAATACATTAAATTTCCCCTGGGGAACTCCCTCAAGGACCCCTAGTTGAGAACCACTGTCCTAAACTTTGACAGACCTGCGGTGCAGAGTTAAGGTTTCTAAACTATGATTGGACAATCACTGTTCAGGCCAGGGGCAGGGTTTAGCAAACAGTCAATTGACACCAATGGTTGTAACAACACAAACTGGCATTTTTCAGAGGTTTGGAGCTTTTAGTTGAAAGAACAAAACAAGCATGCTGGATCAATAGTCCCAGCACTCCATGACAGCACAATTGAGGGCGTTGAAGGAAAAAACGTCTCTGCTGCTTCTGATAGAGCTAGAGACCGGGAAGACGACAGACATGTTGACACACGCTGTGAGGGGGCAAGGAAAGGAGGAGTCAGGGGTGGAGGCAGAATGATCATAAGAGGTGAATGAAAGGGAGCGGGCCCATAGGGAGAAGACACCGCGGGGTTAAAAAAAAAAAAAGGAAACAGGAAGACAGGAGGAACAGGTGATTTATACACAATCCCAGAAGTCTACCCATCTCAGAGAGAGAGATGGGTAGACAAACGGTTGTCTGCAGGGAGGAGGGGGAGATGGAAGGAGAACAAGTGGAAAAGCAAAGGATGAACAAAGAGAGCCAAGACGGAAACAAGCGTGGGCCAGAGACCAGCGGAGGAGAGAAGCCGATGCATCCGGAGCGACTCTATAAATACCACTTGAGAAGAGGAGTGGATGATGGAAAGAGGATGGAGACAGGATGATGGAAAGAGGAAGGGGAGGAAGAAGAGGAGGAGAAGAGAAAGGAAAATAATAGATAGATCTGCTCAGGAACAGTTTATAAAGGCAGGAACATTAGTAAATTATTGGAGATGAAGAATACATTCCTGCTGGAGTGTGTGAAATGGAAAGAAAAGGAGGAAGAAGGGAAAGAGAGAGCAACAGATGGGTGCTTAACCAAATGCAAACATCTTCTTTGTTTTCTTGTTTGCCTGCCGTGATGTTATCCATGACGACTTTTACACATTTGGCTCCCTCCACTGTCAAAAGGCTATAAAATAGCACTAACGTCATAACGCTAGCAGAAATAAAGCACCCAGATGGCCGGTGTGTATCTATCTATAGGGCAGCAATTTCTCAAACAATCTGGTCAATCCTCCCTGGCTTGA
Organism: Sebastes fasciatus; assembly: GCF_043250625.1. Taxonomy (NCBI): domain Eukaryota; kingdom Metazoa; phylum Chordata; class Actinopteri; order Perciformes; family Sebastidae; genus Sebastes; species Sebastes fasciatus. The sequence continues at coordinate 3,232,347 of NC_133797.1, read as the reverse complement.
TAGGGTTTGATTCCCAGCTGTCATTCTTTCCAGGATCCAATGTCGCAGCCACATCTGACTGCTGCAGTCACATCCACCTGCTGGTTTAGTACATAGCTTCAGGGGAGCAGCGATAAGAAATCTAACCTGCTGTGTTCACTATCGTAGGAATCTAGACTTTATGGTGTCTAGAAGCTAGACTTCATGAAGTTCTGGGAGTAAAGTAACCCTTTTACCACCTAACAATCCCTTATTATACCTCCAGAACAACAGCCATATGCTACAAAATATTAAGAGTCATTGAGATTGACAGTAATAAATTCTTGTCGTGACTTGGCCGCGACACATGACAGACTACACGTCGGTCCCCTGTTCCGACAATACACACTCTCCCGGCACCGCCGTCTTAATATACGGCCTTACCGGGGCTCAAGCCCCCCCGGGGCCGACCATGTAAAGGGGCCCACGAGGCTCCAGGGGAAAAAGGTCAAAATATAATTCACAGGGAGAAGCGAAAGCGGGCGCACAACGGGATGTTCCATGCGCAAAGACGCAACGGCGGTTGTGTTTTTTACTCCGACTCAACCTAGATTGAATATCCTACTGCTAGCTCCGGCAGCAGTTGAAGGTCCGATGACATCCATCTGCATAATAAGTAGCCATGTGCTTCTGCTTATAGCTGTGTGCGTCTAGACTTTCTGTTGGGACGTCGTGAGGCGTCCCAGACGCAGCGTCGGTTGAGTGCACTATGACACACTACACAAGATAAAACAATCGATTGTCGTACACAACGCTCATTTATCGTTCAAGATCCTCTACGACGGCCGCGTCGGGCTATAATCGGGCTGATATCGTGTAGTCTGAAATGGGCATAAAAGTCTTTTGTTTGTTTGACCCATCCACGCCACCTCCCGCCCGCCCTGAACGGACTCTCATGCTATTAATACTACGCCACTTGCTCCGACCATTGAATAACGCCGCAGGTGGGTTTACATTGGAGTTAGTTGAGAGCCCGGTTCGTCACATACTGTTGCTGAAGAGCGCCTCTGTGCGTTGATTTCGGATCCTGAGGGGCACTTAACAAACGGTGGTATTTGACGAGTTGGGAGTGAGAACGGGTCGCCCGGTTTGGGGGTTTGAAAATACAGTCACAGCATGGTCACCCTTTGTGCATCACACTATTTATATTTCCATGGAATTCCAAATAACCTATTGGACATCTGTACAGAGAATGGGATCTTGACCAGGATTTAAAACAAATCAATGTAGGTTTCAAAATCGTCCGCACAACATGCATTTGTAATGATCGAGTCACTGACTGGTCTGTGCGGCTGAAGAGGTTAAATGAACAGACTTGATGTTGATGTCTTGTGTCAGATCAGTTCTGTCCTTCACTGAACAGACCGAGTCCTTCAGCTCCGTAGCTTTAGCCCGTCTTCAGCCTATAGCATCAGGCTACGCAGCCCCTCCCATAGCCAGTGCTTAGATGTTGATAACTCTTTATTGATGTTGTGAGTGTTTTACCAGTATTTGTGGAGCGGAGTGCTTTTTTGGCATGGACTCCTCCGTGTGTGTCTATCACTCTATCTCTCTCCTCCTACTATATTTATTTTTCGTTCTTTTCCATTTATATCCCTCTAACTCTTCCTCCATTTCCTTTATTTCTTTTCCTCTCATACCTCATACGTCTTATCTCATATCTTCGATTCTGTACATTGGATTCCACTCTGTCAAAGCCATGTAATAGATAAAACATGTTAAATGGATGTCATTTATATAGCGCCTTTCTAGTCTTCCGACCACTCAAAGCGCTTTACGCTACATGTCAACATTCACACACATTCTTACACTGATGGCAGACGCTGCCATGCAAGGTCTAATCTAAATACTCATTCACACCCCGATGGCTCAGCCTTCGCGAGCAGTTTGGAGTTAAGTATCTTGCCCAAGGACACTTCAACACGCGGACTGGAGGAGCCGGGGGTCAAACCGCCTATGTTACGATTAGTGGACAAACCGCTCTACCTCAGGGCCACGGCTGCCCTGTAGTCCCTCTTCCACATCACCATATATATACAACTCACTTTGCACTGTCCTCTTCTGTTCCTTTCTCTCTTAAATACCGAGACACATAAACACAAAGCCTCTGACCACACACAGCCTGCTGGGTGACGTAAGCCGTGAGTCTAGTTGTAGAGTAGTTGCGGAGTAATCATGTGCGACCTCTAATCCCCTCACTCTATCCCAGAAGCCTCGGCAAGCAGCCCACTCCTCCTCCGTTGCCCCCGTCCTTTTTCTTCTTCAGTTAATTTTTCAGCACTTCCCACCAACCTCCACAAAAAAGTGAGCTACGAATACAAAGAATTGTTGTGCTGGATTTATATTGTTGTGTGAGTTCCACTGCTAGCATTGTTGGAAATTGATTAAAAGAGTCAAATTGAAGGCTTTTAGGAGAACACAGCTGCTGTCACTATGAGCAACCAGGAGGCATTGGACTGAGAGTCAACAGTTCTGTTTGTGATGCCGACTGAATGATGTTTACTTTATAGTCATTAGGTTGCCCTAGCTAGAGCAACTAACGTTATATTTCAGCACCTAGACAGTGTCTTCAAAGAGTATAGAAGCAAAGAGATGAAACTCCCATGCTTTTTTGACAACAGCCGCTAGATGGCGCCGCGGTAGCGCTGCCGCCATTTTGGACTGAAAACACCAAAGAGTCTGTGACCATGGATGTATAAAGAGACGTCTGTAAATCAGAGGATAATTGTGTTTTTGAGGTAAATCAACTTCCCAGTAGGAACACTTAAATAGCCCTCATTTAAACCATTATGTCCTAAAAGTTGTAAAGTGAACCAACAGCTGAATCCAGAGTTATTTTCCTCGGCATAATGAACGTGCATCAGACCCACGGGACTGCACCGCCGGTTCTGCCGGCTTCCTGCTAGCTGTATGAGGCTGCAATAATGGATATATTGGCTGTAATTCATCACTTCTAATACACCCATGGGCTGTACGCTGTCAGCCTGTACCGTGGTGGATGTATTAACGTCTCTGTTCCCAAACAACCGGCTATCGGCCAGTAGCTAGTATTGCTAGTAGCATGACATCAACAGAATTTAATGGAGTTGTAGGCTATTTACTGACAAGGAGGGCAAAAGCACAGGACACAACCTCTTCTACATCCATGGTGTGTGGTCTATTGGACTCTCTTCTGCATCCATGGTCTGTGGTACTCTTCTACATCCATGGTCTGTGGTCTATTGGACCCTCTTCTACATCCATGGTCTGTAGTCTGTTGGACCCTCTTCTACATCCATGGTCTGTGGTACTCTTCTACATCCATGGTCTGTGGTCTATTGGACCCTCTTCTACATCCATGGTCTGTGGTCTACTGGACCCTCTTCTACATCCATGGTCTGTGGTCTATTGGACCCTCTTCTACATCCATGGTCTGTGGTCTACTGGACCCTCTTCTACATCCATGGTCTGTGGTCTACTGGACCCTCTTCTACATCCATGGTCTGTGGTCTATTGGACCCTCTTCTACATCCATGGTCTGTGGTCTATTGGACCCTCTTCTACATCCATGGTCTGTGGTCTACTGGACCTTCTTCTACATCCATGGTCTGTGGTCTATTGGACCCTCTTCTAAATCCATGGTCTGTGGTCTACTGGACCCTCTTCTACATCCATGGTCTGGTCTATTGGACCCTCTTCTACATCCATGGTCTGTGGTCTATTGGACCCTCTTCTACATCCATGGTCTGTGGTCTACTGGACCCTCTTCTACATCCATGGTCTGTGGTCTACTGGACCCTCTTCTACATCCATGGTCTGTGGTCTATTGGACCCTCTTCTACATCCATGGTCTGTGGTCTATTGGACCCTCTTCTAAATCCATGGTCTGTGGTCTATTGGACCCTCTCCTACATCCATGGTCTGTGGTCTACTGGACCCTCTTCTACATCCATGGTCTGTGGTCTATTGGACCCTCTTCTACATCCATGGTCTGGTCTATTGGACCCTCTTCTACATCCATGGTCTGTGGTCTATTGGACCCTCTTCTACATCCATGGTCTGTGGTCTACTGGACCCTCTTCTACATCCATGGTCTGTGGTCTACTGGACCCTCTTCTACATCCATGGTCTGTGGTCTATTGGACCCTCTTCTACATCCATGGTCTGTGGTCTATTGGACCCTCTTCTAAATCCATGGTCTGTGGTCTATTGGACCCTCTCCTACATCCATGGTCTGTGGTCTACTGGACCCTCTTCTACATCCATGGTCTGTGGTCTATTGGACCCTCTTCTAAATCCATGGTCTGTGGTCTACTGGACCCTCTTCTACATCCATGGTCTGTGGTCTATTGGACCCTCTTCTAAATCCATGGTCTGTGGTCTATTGGACCCTCTTCTACATCCATGGTCTGTGGTCTACTGGACCCTCTTCTACATCCATGGTCTGTGGTCTATTGGACCCTCTTCTAAATCCATGGTCTGTGGTCTACTGGACCCTCTTCTACATCCATGGTCTGTGGTCTATTGGACCCTCTTCTAAATCCATGGTCTGTGGTCTATTGGACCCTCTTCTAAATCCATGGTCTGTGGTCTATTGGACCCTCTTCTAAATCCATGGTCTGTGGTCTATTGGACCCTCTTCTACATCCATGGTCTGTGGTCTACTGGACCCTCTTCTACATCCATGGTCTGTGGTCTATTGGACCCTCTTCTAAATCCATGGTCTGTGGTCTACTGGACCCTCTTCTACATCCATGGTCTGTGGTCTATTGGACCCTCTTCTAAATCCATGGTCTGTGGTCTATTAGACCCTCTTCTACATCAATGGTCTGTGGTCTACTGGACCCTCTTCTACATCCATGGTCTGTGGTCTACTGGACCCTCTTCTACATCCATGGTCTGTGGTCTATTGGACCCTCTTCTAAATCCATGGTCTGTGGTCTATTGGACCCTCTTCTAAATCCATGGTCTGTGGTCTATTGGACCCTCTTCTAAATCCATGGTCTGTGGTCTATTGGACCCTCTTCTACATCCATGGTCTGTGGTCTATTGGACCCTCTTCTAAATCCATGGTCTGTGGTCTATTGGACCCTCTTCTAAATCCATGGTCTGTGGTCTATTGGACTCCATTCTGGATCCTTGACATGAAAAAGATTGAGATTATTCTCAAAATCTGTGTGCTGTATTAATTTTAACTTTTTTTTTAACCATTTATGTCCATCGATCACTTTATGCTCCTCTGGGAAGCAGCCGGGCTAAAAAGTTTAATAAATAAATAAGTAAGTGAATAGTGATGCATATTTATAATATTCCTATTCCTATATTCCTATTCCTATTCAACACAGGCCATTTCAGTAAAGACATTAATTATATATGACAATATAATAGAAATTATTTATTTATTTTATATTTATTCATTTTAATTTTGTATGGCTCTTTGTAGGCGGAGGTTTTACTGGCGTGGTAGTCGTTTTCAGTCCAAAATGGCGGAAGCGTAGCTCTGCTGCTGGGCGCTGACGAACGGCTTTCTTCACTTCTTACCAATATATGTTTTTTGATGTGTCTTAGCCCACTAACGTTGTTAGCAACGCTAGCTAAGCAGTGTTAACTTAAATGACGTTACTTGTTTCACCATGTTAGGCTAACGCGAGGCAGCTGAGAACTGCTACTAGAACCCTACTAGACATCGTTGTCAAAAGTAACGTTACATAGGAGGTAACGGTAAAAGTAATTGTACACCTCTTAGGACAGATTGCATTCAAACGTGCACGTATTGTAGGAAGACGCCACTGCACGGCATGATATCATACGCTATAAGGTACTATATGTGTAATAATGGTTCAGATGCTGATATTATATCATATTTTCTATCAAAAAGATGAAAGCTGCTCATCGACTAGGGAGCCAGAACACTAAAGCAGGGTTCAGTATTCTTCGGGCTTCTCTATTTGAGGAACCCAAACAGCCTGGCGGTGTTTGTATTGAGCTTTCTGAGAGAGCTGTGGTAGGAAACATGGTCCACATGAAGCAGCAGTTACTTTACAGGTGTGTCACAATCCCTCTCTTACTCACACACAGCACAATATTTTAGACACTATTCAACTCTTCATGACATATTATTTAACGTGATCCAAATAAGCATAGAGATATTTTTGACTGGTGTTACCTGAGGGTACAAATTTGAGTTTCATACAATGTTGTATCACTTCCTCTGACCACAAACACAGACAGAGATGGAAGGAGAGAGGGAGAGAGATGTAGAGAGCCTGGTCAGCCCGAGTAGAATGCATTTTCATTAAACTTTAATGCCGGGGAGGTCTGAGAGCACTAAAGAGGCTACTCACCGAGGCTCGCTCACGTCTCTCACTCTCTATACACTCGCTCAGAGTCCCACCCAGACACACCAACTCTTCCCAGCCTCTGTGAGTGAGAAAGGCCATGTCCTGGTTCTCTGTGACATATGTCTCTGCTGCTGAAGCTAATGATTAACCAAATCAGGACAGCTGTATAAACACACGAACGCAAGGCTGTTTCCCTAACTGCACAAGATAGTAAAAGACCAAAGATAGCACTGAGGTTTAAAGGGGCTAAATTCTATGTCCAGAGCATTAAAGCTGGAGTAGGCAAGTTGGAGCAAATTATGATTAAAAAAAGTTATTTTTATAAAACAGTCACTCTGTAAGGGATAATGTACAGCGAGCCGGTCATTGTTGTGAAAGAATCCCCGACAGGGCAATGCTGCACCCCGACGCGAAGCAGAGGCGTCTCTCATCAACCTGAAGGGGATTCTTTCACAACAATGACCCGCTAGCTGTACATTATCCCACTTATCACACAGCTACTTACTGAAGAAATCACTCATTTGAATCATAAACGGTCTGCCAGAGTCCGACATCAGAACTGCGCCCATAGCAACGACCTGTTATACATAGAAACGGTCTGCTATAAAGAAATAGCAGACCGCAGAATGCTGTGATTGACCAATCAGAATCGAGTATTCAACAACGCCATGTAATAAATATTTATACAGGGACCCCAGTATGCAGGCATATTCAAATACATGCATACAATACAATACAATACATGTTAATATCGGTGGAAATAACATTTATACTGCATAAAAAAAAACTGCATGGTTTTTGCCCCAAACTGCATGTGATTATCATAAAATGGGCATGTCTGTAAAGGGGAGACCAAGCCCATAGAAAGAGCACCGGTTGTTGATCCCAATTTTCGTAGTAGCCAAACGGCGTAACTACAACTTCCGTGTCCGTCACGTGATGCCATTGGGCTCAAAAAGACTTTTTCCCATAAACTCACATTGGGAAAGAGACGTCTGTAACTCAGATAAAAAATTTTTGAGGTAAATCAACTTCCCAGTATGAACACTTTAATAGTCCTTATTTAAATCATTAGGTCCTAAAAGTTGTCAAATGCACTGGTAGTCAAATCCAGAGTTATTTGTCTTCCTCCGTTCATGTGAGTGAGACCAAGACCGTGACAACAGCGCAAGCCGTGACAACAGCGCAAGCCGTGACAACAGCGCAAGCCGTGACGACGGCATGACATTGGGACCCCGTGACCGAGCGGACGCTACTGCGCATGTTCTATGGGCCCAATGGATGTGGAAGGTCCGGGTACTTTTCCAGACGGAAGTCGAGCCATTTTGCCATAATGCGCCACTGACCAGCTTTCATAGGAATGAACAGGGCCACACCTCCAGCGCTGTATCCAGTTCTCTTTATACATCCATGCATAGAACCCATTTTCATTCACATATCTTGAGGTCAAAGGTCAAGGGATCCCTTTGAAAATGGCCATGCCAGTTTTTTCCTTGCCAAAATTTGGCGCAACTTTGTAGCATTATTTATCCTCCTTCCCGACAGGCTAGTATGACATGGTTGATACCAATAGATTCCTTAGGCTTTCATATGATACCAGTGTCTTTGTCAGAGTGTTAAGGGGTTAGAGTTTTAATACAAATTGCATACTTTCATTTCCATGGGTGCTGAGATTTCTGGGTTTTTTCATCTCTCTTTCTGGCCCACATTTAAAGCAAGAGTGTACCCATGCATGCATGCATACACACCCACACCCACAAGTGCGCATGCATGCTGAGGTATACCCAAAACAGCTACAGTGAGTTTTTTTTCTTCTTTCTTTTTTTTTGAGATTTCATTTGACAACAAAAAACTGAGAAGCAAACACAAGATGCAGCTTTTTGAGACATGCAGCAAAGATGATAGGTGTGTAGACAAAGTCACAACAACACGCACACACACTGATGTCGCACAAACATAAATCATGTACACACAGCGCCCCCCCCCACCCCCCCACCCCCCCCCCCACCACCACCACCACCACCTCCCTCCTCCCCCCACACACACACACACACACCGGCTTCCATTCCTCCAGGTGTTGCAGACACACCCGACTGCTTTTGAGTTCTTTTAATTAAGAGCAAAGTGTGAAGATTCACGGAGCACAAGGATTCGCACTCTCTCCAGCTGTCTGGAAAAAGAGTGGAGGCTTGCAGGCTGCAAAGCAACAGGACAAACTGTACAGTGACAGAGGCATTCTGTCTTTGCAAGAGCGGTACAGTTTGTCATGCTTTGCAGCCTTGCAAGCTTTCATCTTTCACAGACGCTGAGAGAGACGCACACCATTGGTGTGTGCATTTGTGCTCTCTCATAAGACTAGCAGTCTGTCTCAACTACTGCATAGAAGCTGTGTGTGTGTGTGTGTGTGTGTGTGTGTGTGTGTTTGTGTGCCGAGTGCGGGGTATGTGTGGATTTTGAGTGTGTGAGAAAGAGTGCTTGTATGAGTGCATGTGTTCACCTATGTAAAATAGGAATGCTTTCTCATTTACATTAAAATTACATCAAATTCTTACACACACATTCACGCACACACAGATCTGCATTTCACACTGTAATTAGTGGAATTCAACAGTGGGCCAAAACTGAAAGAGGTTAACAAGAAAAAAAAGAGGTTCAGCACATCAACAGCAGCCAGTGAACTGAATATTTAAATATTTCAGGAACTGCTTCCAAGTGTGTGCTATTTTCAGACCTGATCCATAATTCAACATTAGCATTTTTCTTGCAGAAACCTTAAAACTCTTGCGTCTGTCAGGAAAATGTTTCTCTTTATCTCAGCTGAAAGTACCAAATCGGGCTTAGTTGGAATCTTTCTTTTTTTTTCACTCTAGAGACAAAATTTGGTGATTTGACATGATGCTAGCTGCTACTGTTTTAGCTAGCCACTGTGCAAACAAGTGAAAACTGTGCTAGCATGAAGAATGATATCTATTTTAAACAGGATAGGAAGATACATAACTACACAAAAGTGAGTGATATTGTATGAAACAAGATTAGACACAATAGACAGTTTGAGGCTGGTAAAAACAGATCTGCTACAACAGTAATAAGCATTAGTCAAGATTCTGCCTGAAATGTTATTTGAAGAGTTAACTTTTGCTGCTGTGGTACCATTTTGTTTGAGAAAACTGTTGAAACTCTCTGGCTCAAACAGTTCCACCCTGCTATGAATTAAACATGGTAAAATTCAAAATTCAGAGCATTAATATGGTCAACTATTTGCTATGTACAGATATAGAGGAGTAATGTCTACCTGAGCAGAGAATGAAGTTGCTCTCCCTCTGTGTGTGTTGTAATCAGAGCTTCCCTGTGCTTTGTTTACATAGCTAGCTAGCTATCTAGCTATGCTAATGGCCGCCCCTCTGCCCTGCTCTCATATGGCGGTTACCGCTGACAACGCCATCCCGACCCATGCCATCGCCACAGAAGCGTAATTCCCACCCTCCGGTAACACTACAGCAGGATAGCACCGTTAGCTCTGTCAGCACTGTCGCCATTGTTTGCACTGTTTGTGCTGTTAGCACCGTTAGCTGCACCGTTAACCAGCGTGGACAACTTTTTATTTGCAGAATCACCCTTCATTTTAGATGACCTATATCTTTATGCAATACATTTATAGTGCACACCATACTAGATAAAGACAAATTTTTTCGGTACTTTTTTTTCTAAAATTACAGTAACCAGACGTCCCGGTTTTTCCGGGACAGTCCTGTTTTTTTGGGGGACAGTCCCGGTTTCAAGCTGACGTGTCCCGAGTCCCGACACATATGTGTAAAACACTCAAATGTCCCGGTTTTTAACAGTCATTAACAAATTGCCCGGTTTTCACTACAATTAAAATAATAATATTATACTTCCATAGACGTTTATCATGTTCCACTCATTAATTAATTTGTGCGCATGAGATAACTATACAGAGAGCCAGCACAGCACACCACTGCAGTCTCTATAGAGAGTGATGTTGCGGTCAAGCCAACATTACGCACAGACGCAACAGATATCCGCTGGTTACTTTAAGTGTAGTTTTGATCCACAGAACCCCCCGTGCTTATGTGCGCATCAAACGTGTCGTTTTGATTAATTATTCTACACAGTTCCTTCTGTACATCAACAGGCATTTCGCTCCTCTTATAACTCCCACAGGACCGGCCGTTCAGTCTTTCACCCAGTGTCTCCATCCTGGACGAAATGTCGTCTGAGCTCCACAATTATAATTATAATAGCCTGAGACAAAACAAGTTGAAAAATGAAAAATAATGTACGTAGTCCGAGACAACAATACGTTTCCTCTGAGGGAAACTCTCTACAGGAGGCAAAGGATCCTGTTGAAGAGGAACAGCAGAGCTACGGCACAAGATCATTAAACTGTTCTGATTCAAAATAAATAAATAGTAAAAATAAATTAAATGCATTATGTTATTCTTTTAATAATGTGTCCTGCTACTGTGTACTGCGTTTACAGTTCCCAATGGTTCTACGAGCACAGAGGCAAAGGAAACCTGTCCAAGCTGCTTTGATTAATACAAAAATGTATTAAATAAATTATATGTTGTGGTTCTTCAATAATGAGTCCTGCTCCGTCGTGTCTAGTTTTATCATCTAGTTTCACATGCAACTACACATAAAAGACACTTGTATTTGATTTAAAGATGATGATGCTTCAGGACCGGGTGTTCCTTCGTCGTTGAGACAGTACGGGGTGGACTAACGTGTTATTAGCATGTTCACCTCACACACACTCCACACAGATCGATGTCCACTTTGTCTCGATGTGCGGAGGGCTCTTTACTTGCCATTGATTGACGGAGGGAGAGGAGCTGCCAGGCCTGTGCCGGAGAAAGGAATAATTATTGAGCTGATGTGAGAGGATAAACCGTGGCTCATCTTGGCTTAGTGGACACCTATACAGTAGAGGAGAGATGCTGCTGATACACTGCATGTCCTGCTCACTGAGCCAGGCAGCTGACAGGAGCTGTGCTCCCTCCTGAGACCAAGTTACTCTCATTTCTTTTATTGCTTCAAATTCTGGAAGGACTCACACACAGGACAGTGGTTTGTGCCAGCAACAATCAATAGATCAATCAGATCTAACTTTGAAAAAAACATCAGACCGGTCCGGGTTTCAGTCAGTGAAACTACCGAGTTGGTCAGATCATGTTCACATTTCCAGCATTGTATGAGTGATATAGAGGCGGAAATTACTTTGTTGATTTAAATCAAAGACTCGTAGTCACTGACTATGTAGTTCTCATTCCCAGGGCATCAAATACCGACGCTTTGTCACGGCCATCAGTTTTCGATACCACCACCTGCTGGTGTGGAAAAGTTATTTCATCTCACACAGGCACAGAACGTATGTGGTTGTTGGCCGTCGGCTGTAGTCTGTGTTCGAGTGCAACTTTTTGGCCGAGACAAAGGCGACGTTAAGCGACTCAACGGGTGGCCTTCGCCATTGCTAGTTCTTTGGTGTCGGCTTGGTGTGTCCCCAGCTTTAAGTTTCACTTTCATTTTACAATCAGCTGATCATTTGCGTGGTAGTGTCTAGAAGGGAACCCGCAAGTTGGGGAAATTCTCGCAAGATGGTTAAAGGGACTGTTTGTAAGAATCAGAAATTGCTTGTTAACAGCGACACCTGTGGCCGTTAAGTCAACGAAAGTCAGCGTCCTGTTGCTCGCGCTTGTGCTCGCTCTATATAGACATGAACGAGCATCACTCAAAACAGTAAGGTGACACACGTCAGCTAAAACCACAATATCACTCTATATTTCAGCTGCTTGGCAGTAATGTTAGCTGACCAGACTAAGGTTTCTCCATTAATCAGTGCTGATCCTAGTGTTGGCTTTTCCTGCCTCAGCCTCCCGACCGCGGCCGGAGGGAACAGAGGAGACACCGGAGTTTTGGTCGGAGACGATAACGTTTCTCTCTGCGAAGCCCCTTCACTTCACAAGACACGGGAAACCTCTGTTGGTCTGGAGGAGCTGCAGCAGTTATTTCTGCACAAACGTCCACTGAACATTCACTAGATATTCTCAGAGCTAAACTAACTCTTCTGCAGTGTGTAGTGTGCGCGCATGCACGTGAGAGTGGAGCGAGAACGAGCGCGGTGTGTGAGTGAAGGCAAGCAGGCAGAGAAGCAGAGTACAGCAGAGACTCCGGCCCTGGAGACCAAAGCTACAAGTCTGAGTCTGAACAGCGTAGCCACACGCGAGCATGCATGGGACATCGACCCGCAATGATTTATACGTGTAAGAAGTTACAAACAGTCCCTTTAAAGAAAATGTTTTATAGTTAAAATTTAAGGACATTATTTTTTAAAGATATCTGTAACAATATACATTTTAAAATAAAAGACTTAACTATAAAAGGTCATCTGTGCTATTTATTGAATGTCTAAAAGATGTAGATTAAACAGCTAAACTAAAACCTGGTGAAAATAAGTTGAAAAGTGAAAGTTTAGTAGATGTCTAAATTCATATAATATACGTTTATTGACCGTCTAATAAACATCTATGTAATCGTTGAAAAGACACTGAAACAACTTCTACTAGACTTTCACTTTTCAACCTTGAATAGCCGTAATCTAGACTAAACGTCTGCAGACAAACAGATGTATAATATACATCTATTAAATGTATTTTCAACATCAAATTGCTCAGTTGGCTATATTGTCCATGTTTGATAGATATCTGGCTCAATTCAGTTCAATTCAGCTTCAAACAACGCCCAAAGACAGTTGGTTCTGTGGTTAATGAACACATCGACACTGAAACTCGAAGGGCAAAGACTAAATGCACCATCACGCAATGTTAACGAAAAGTGAAAAAATTAATTGGTGTATCCGCCCTGTGATATTTTTTGAAGCTGTTTCTTTCTTCCTCTTTTTTTGGCCACTTACAGTATGGATAGCAAACCACGCTGACATATTATCATCTTATAATGTTGTTATAGCGAATGTGTCAGCAAACAGTTGCGTATTTACACATCCATTAGATACGGAACCTTTAGCTCTGTTTGGTCCACAAACGCTTGAGAACTCTTTAGACTCTTTAAATGCTCCACTATGTTCACTAGATAGTCGCTAACTTTGTCTGTCTGCCATTCGGTGCTGGGCAGGTAGTGTACTGTGGGTTTATAGAGATTTATTTTTTGCCTGAATGAATGATAACAGTAAAATTGTGGGCCTTAAAGCTGAAGTAAGCAGGATTGGAGCAAATATGATGAATGATATGAAAAGTTATTTTTATAAAACGGTCACTATATCCTGACAGTAGTGCATGAGACAGGTAATCTGAAAAAAATCAAGTTCCTCTGTGTCCTCCGGTGCTCCTAACGGCATCTGCAGGATTTCATAGACCGGAGAAAACAACCAATCAGAGCCGATCTGGAGTCTGCCGTCCAGCTGCCGTCTATGAGAGCCAGCTGTCAATCACTACGACCAGCGGTCAAACTACGCAGCACTGATTAAATATGAATCAATATTCTGTTACTGTAATGTCTATTTCTCTCCTCACATGTTTTCAGAAACATCTTGTAGTGTACTGTTTAGCTGTAAAATGAGACCCGGCAGCCATGTTGAGATTAGTTGAGGAAATACTAAGCACCGCTCATATGACCGGGGCACAGCCAATAGGAACGCTCTCTCTCTCTGAAATGACCTGTGATTGGTCAAAGTCTCCCGTCACAGGCTAGATTTTCTAGAGCCTGAAAACAGAGCCATGAGGAGCAGAAGTTTAGTTTTCTCTCAGAACACTTGAATTACAATGTGCTGAAAGGTTATTATGGAATTTTTGCCCAATGATGCCAAAAACATAGTTGCCTAACCATCTAGCGGTGTGGTTACAGATTGCAACCAACTGAATACCCCTCCGCTCACTCCTCCCTTTCCAAGACTGCGGTAACGTGAGCCGCCGAGTGCAAAACCGTGGTAATGCCGTTCGCCCCGCTCAGAGGTCATCCTTACCATAATAACATTGCTCAGGAGCAACGGAACCACGGTTTTACTCTCTGCGGCTCACGTTACCCCAGTTTCACAGGCGTGTCGGAGAACTATGGTGGCCTTCAGGTAACGTAAAAACACGAAAAGCCAGAGTTTGGTTTGTCCGTTCTGGGCAACACGGCAGAGTAACATGGTGGACTCCGTGAAGAGGACCCGCTCCCTATGTAGATATGAAAGGCTCATTCTAAGCAAACGAAAACTATTCTTTTATTGATAATTATTGACATAATTATCAATATTATATTATATTTCTGCTAATAGATCCCCCCGAAATGTTACACACTGTACCTCTAAAAACCAAAACAATGTACTATAGGATGCTAATACTGTCAGGTTTACTGAGATTAACAGGCTTGGACCCAAACACAGATAAGGATGAGGAGGCAGTAGGTAGAGCGCAAAAAATTGAATAACAGAAAAACTCAGGTAACAAGAATACAGCTGGTCCGGCAGACAGGAAACAAAAGTCAAACGTCAAAGCAAAGGCAATAAAACACTGGAAAAACTTTCTCAAAGGTGAAACTCAACACATGAGGAGCGACGACGACCTGTCAAAGAAACAGGGGACACACAGACTAAATCCACCAGGAGAGCAGGGTGATTGAACGCAGGTGGAACAAATCAGGGCGGGGCAGACAATCACAAAAGGCGGGGAAACAAACAAAGGCAGGAAGTAAAACCAGGACACAAGAGGAGTGAATTTATCAAAATAAAACAGGAAACAAACTACGATAAAAACCCAGGACCATGACAAATACGCTCCATACAGCTGAGAGGAACTTCAGAGTCAAGTGATAATTCACAGGGTTTAGCTGGAAAAAATGAGAAAGTTTGTGACCTGGCAGCCAGGATGAGATCAAGTTGAGGAAATACCAAGCACCGCCCACCAGCCGGAGCAAACTTTCTAATTTTACAGCTAAACAGTAAACTACAAGATGTTTCTGACAACATTTTACGCGAGAAATAGGCATTACAGTAACAGACTATTGATTCATATTTGATCAGCGCTGCCTAGTTTGACCATTTGATCAGAGTTTGCAAATGACTGACAGCTGCCTCCGTTGAATGAATAGCCAATAGGAACGCTCTCTCTCTGAAATGACCTGTGATTGGTAGGGGTGTGACGATTCACTCAGCTCACGATACGATACAAATACACGATATTGGGTTCACGATCTCGATACGATATAATAACAATAATTTTAACAAAACTTGAACGATGAAAAGATAGCCTTTTATTCAAAAGACATAAAATGCAAAACAATGCTGTTGTTTGCCTTATAGTTACATTTTTTATGGTATCGGTCCTGTCCTGTCCTCTGTCCTCCTGTCCTCTGTCCTCCATCAGTCAGTATCAATCCTTCCTCCTGTCCTCTGTCCTCCATCAGTCAGTAACAGTCCTTCCTCCTGTCCTCTGTCCTCCATCAGTCAGTATCAATCCTTCCCCCTGTCCTCTGTCCTCCATCAGTCAGTAACAGTCCTTCCTCCTGTCCTCTGTCCTCCATCAGTCTGTATCAGTCCTTCCCCCTGTCCCCTGTCCTCCATCAGTCAGTAACAGTCCTTCCTCCTGTCCTCTGCTGATGTCACTCACTGCTGCAGGTAACCAGCTGATCAGTTTACCAGTAAGATACATGACAAACTAACCCAACAGTTGGACTACACAGCCTACTGCCAGCTTTAGTTTCAGTCACAACTCAACTAAATAACTAACACGTGTTGACAGTTAGCTGTTAGCCGCCGAGCTAACGCTCTCTGCTTGAGTAAACAGCGGCGGAGGATGAGAGACTGCAGACAAAGCAGATTGAAGCGTTGCCTTCCTTCATGTTTAACCGTTTCATCGTGTTTATGCTTGTTGAACAGGTGTAATAACGTATCTTGGCTTTACACTTTCAAAGTTTTATTGCATTTACTAACAGCAACGGGCATAGCGTCAACTCGTCTCCACCGCGGCCTCTCTGATCAGCTGTTCACTGACTGCCCTGTGTGTGTTGATGTGTGTGGGCCTATGAAAGGAGGCTGGGTCACGGGCGGACATGGCTCTGGGGGTATGATGACACATGCTCAGTGTAACTGAAGATGCGGCCGTGCGTTGTGATTGGTTCAATTTCAGCGAGGGCAGACCAGATTTTACTATGCATGTGTTGTACTCTAAAGATATGACGCGTACTCAGCCTCCTTCTATAGGCCTTGAACAGCAGCAGGAAGAGGCTGCAGCTTTGCCTTAGCCCCGGAGCCCGTATGTACGCAGTACCTATTATGCCTTGATATCAGTTTTTTGTCTCGACGACGCATATCGTCACGTTTTTATATTGCGATATTTCGTGGCATAATATTTCGTCACACCCCTAGTGATTGGTCAAAGTCTCCCGTCAATCAATATTATGTTACTGTAATGCCTATTTCTCTCCTCAAATGTTTTCAGAAACATCTTGTAGTGTACTGTTTAGCTGTAAAATGAGAAAGTTTGTGATCCGGCATCCATGTTGAGATCAATTGAGGAAATACCAAGCACCGCCCACCAGCCGTAGCACAGCCAATAGGAACGCTCTCTCTCTCTGAAATGACCTGTGATTTGCCAAAGTCTCTCTTGCATGGGCTAGATTTTCTAAAGCCTGAAAACAGAGCCATGAGGAGGAGCAGAAGTCTAGTTTTCTCTCAGAACACTTGAATTAAAATATGCTGAAAGGTTATTATGGGATTTTTGCCCAATGATGCCAAAAACATTCTGCCTACTAACCATCATTTCAAATCCCACATCAAAAACAGAAGTCAAGCTGTTTCTCCATTGAAAGACTACTCTTGACCTTGGCCACCAGTTGACCTCTTGGTGGACAGTAGCAGCCATATCAGACAGTGGGCGGGAGGGGGCCTTCGCTGCCCTCTATATGCACCCTGTAGCCTGCAGCCTCAGGGAGCCCTGCTAAAGAGATTAGCATTGTGTGTGTGTGTGTGGGACCCCTTACAGAAGCCCTTCCCACTCTTTCTGTCTCCCCCTTTTTCTCTCTCTTTCCACCACTCTAATCCTTAAAACCTCTAAATCCTCCCTCCTGTCCCTCCTTCTGTGCCCTAGGTCCTGATTTCTTCTTCTGTCCATCTGGTGTGAAGGAACAAACACCAGCCAAACGGCACCTTGTATTGTGCCACGGATCAGAAAAGTATTAAAGACTCTGATATATGTTACTAAAAATAATACAGAAGCCAGATATGAGTTCCAGTAAATTCGATGAGTACTATTACTAACAGTGTTTCCTTGTACTTCAGCTCTGCCTCCATTAACCACACCCGCCACTCCAACCTTAAGGCCCTGTGTGTGTGTGTGTGTGTGTGTGTGTGTGTGTGTGTGTGTGTGTGTGTGTGTGTGTGTGTGCGTCCACCCCCGTCTGAAATGTCTACAACCTCTCTTGCTGAGCACATCAATATTTTACACATCATTTCTATATTTACATTTTGGAAACCTCAAAAGCTCCCAGGGGGTGGACGGGAACTTGGATTGTTGGGTTGCAGAGAAAAGATTTCCTGTTGTGCTCGGAGGAGGATTTTAACGTCACAGCATCAGAGAGGTCGGTCACTGCTGCGTTCAGCATTTCGCTCACTCCCCACAGCATGACAGCTCCCCCCTCCACTAACATCCTCTGGATTAGGAAGTCAATGGAGGTTTAGCAAGTCAATCGAGGGAGTCTCTGAAAGTCTATAGTGTATTAGACACGGACAAAGTGTTCGTTAGCGCTGTGAATCAGTGAAGGAGAGGCCAGGTGCTGACTCCTCCAGCAAATGATTAGCCCAGAACCAGGTGTTCTGGCTCAGCAACAGATCAGGACACTTCAGTTTTTTTCTCATGACAGATAAAGTCCAGTATCAGTATAACCTTATCACTGCCAGCTGCTCGGGTCTCAGGCGACGCTGCCAGCAGATTGGACAGTGCTGACCAGGTGAACAGTCTTGACGTAAGGTACAGAATGTTCTTTCGGAGGTGAGTTTTTTCACTGCTGGGGGGGGGGGGGAGCATCGCTGGCTGTTTTTTATGTCCAGTCTTCCAATGAAGATGAATTTCTTCTAGAAGTTTCATAGATCGGGAGATTGCTTTGAATTAAATTGCTTACAAGAAATATGGTGCCAAACAACATATTTTTGGCTGCATAGCAAAATGATACAGAAATGAATGAGGTTAATTATACACATTTCCTGGTATTTTTAGTGGCCTTTCTGGAATTTAGCCAGATAATCAGACTGAATTGCTATTTCATTTCACTTCATATACTCAGCCTTAGATTTCTGTTCAACACAGAAGCAAAGAACGTATGTTACTAAGGAGTGAAAATCAATTGATTGTTCCATTGCAACGTCAGCGCCCAGCAACAGAGTTATGTCTCCGCCATTTTGGACTGAAAGCGACTACCGGATGCCAGTAAAACGTCCGCCTACAGAGTGCTGTACAAAAGTAAAACAAAGTTATTTCTATTCTATTGTCATAATTAATGTCTCTACCGAAATGGCCTGTGTTGAACGATAGAAATGATTATAAATACGCATACTATTATAACTATTTACTTACTTACTTATTTATTTATTAAACTTTTTTGCCCGGTTGCTTCCCAGAGGAGCATACAGTGAGCGATGGACATTTATAGACGTTAAAAAAAAATCCAGCATTTTGAGAGCAATCTATTCATGTCAAGGATCCAGAATGGAGTCCAATAGACCACAGACCATGGATGTAAAAGAGGGTCCAGTAGACCACAGACCATGGGTGTAGAAGAGGGTCCACAAGACCACAGACCATGGATGTAGAAGAGGGTCCACAAGACCACAGACCATGGATGTAGAAGAGGGTCCAACAGACCACAAACCATGGATGTAGAAGAGGGTCCAACAGACCACAGACCATGGATGTAGAAGAGGTTGTATCCTGGTCTTTTGCCCTGCGTCTTAGTAAATAGCCAACAACTCCTAAAATTCCGTTGATGTCATGCTACTAGCAATACTAGCTACTGGCCGATAGCCGGTTGTTTGGGAACAGAGACGTTAATACATCCACCACGGTACAGGCTGACAGCGTACAGCCCATGGGTGTATTAGAAGATAATAAAAGTGATGAATTACAGCCAATATATCCATTATTACAGCCGCATACAGCTAGCAGGAAGCTGGCTGAACCAGATATGTTATATGAGCGCGCAGGACGGTGCAGTCCCGTGGGTCTGATGCACATTCATTATGCTGAGGAAAATAACTCTGGATTTAGTGAATTTTACAACTTTTAAGACCTAATGATTTAAATGAGGGCTATTTAAGTGTTCCTACTGTGAGGTTGATTTACCTAAAAAAAATGATCCTCTGATTTACAGACGTCTCTTTATACATCCATGGTCACAGACTCGTTGGCATTTTCAGTCCAAAAAGCACTGTTGCGAAAAAGCATCCGAATTTTGTCTCTTTGCTTCTATAATCTTTGATAGAGGCTGGGGTAGCGGTTGCTAGGAGCAGTTGGCATTTTCGCAGTTGGTGAACGCCCCGTAGGGAGGAGGGTGGGCCGGATGGGTGGGTGGGTCAAAAAACACAGGACTTTCAGCCAGGAGACCGGCATTTGTGTCCCGTGTGACACCACGAGTCAAAGCTGAATTTATTTATTTTTTTACCCGTAACTTCCGTACTTAAATTACAGCACTTCCGGAGTTATTTAAACCCAAACCGCGATCTTTTCCTAAGCCTAAGTAGTTTTATTTTGAAAAGACTGGAGCGGAAATTGACACGTACGCCACGTGTTGCTGGACATTTGTAGAAAAAAGCACGAAAAACACGTTGTTGAACGTCGTGCTGAGAAAATAAAGGGAAATTTGAGTCTATGTACAAGAATCAAATAGATTAAATTTCGTGATTTTTTTGCGAACTGCTGTGAGAGTGTGTTGCATCATCACATGAAGGTGTCCAAAATCAAACAAAATGGCCAAACTGTATCTAATTTCCTTCCCTCTTCTTCTATTGTCCCTACTTAGTAAATATTAGGGATGCACCGATACCGATACCAGTATCGGGTATCGGGTCCCATACTGTGCTCATGTACTCATACTCATACTCGCAAAACGGATCCGATATCACTTTACAGCAGTGTGACGTTAACCTCTCGTCACCATCTTTCAGGTCCTCACGCTCCACCTCCCCGACAGTGCGGGCGAGACGGGCCGGTGGTGCGACCACAGAGAAGTACTCGTATCGGTACTTGGTATCGGTGAGTACCCAAATGTAAGTACTTGTACTCGTACTCGGTCTGAAAAAAGTGGTATTGGTGCATCCCTAGTAAATATCATTACTGCTTCACTACTGCTCACTAAACTTCATCTGCATATTTCTATAAAACCCTATTTTCTCCTTTGTCCATGGTGTCCATGGTGTGCTGATCCCATCACTGGTTAGCCAGATGATGAAGCCATTATTGACTGAACCTGAACCTGTACCTCATGGAACATTAAATACATCACTTCCTCTCCCGATGCAGCTCTCACCCAGCTTCCCTTTAGGCTGCAGTCAGGAAATGAAAACAGCCATTAAGAGTCGGAGCAAGCCAGAGTGCAATGGGACCCTGCTGCACGCCTGCTACGGCAGCATGATGAAGCCGGAGACAGGGCCCTCACATGTTCCGGAGCAGGTGTTGGATCTGGTGTTGCCACTGCTTGTGGTGGAGACCCCTGAGGCATTAAACTGCAACGTAACCGACCCTTTGTATGAGGCAGCTGTAGCACACCCAGCCCTCCTGACAAACACTGTAATGTCTCTCTAACAGAACAGACAGTGAGTTTAAAGTGACCTATAGCTGTATCCTCTGTCATTTTCCCATGATGCTCCTTCAGTGGCTCACAGCTCATAGCCTCCATAGCATCCTTCTGCTTATTTCTACACCTCTGATTCTTAGTATTTGGCGATTGATCGCCATTTGATCAAAATGCAGAAGGTTTTCAAAGGTGCTACAATAATATATCCTGTCTCTTTTTCTCATCTGTATCGTGTCCGGTTCGGGGCTGCTATAAGATTCCCAACCACACCCCATCTTCCCTCTCCTCTCCGCCGAGGGGGAGCACACAATGACCGTACCGCCGCCTCACCGGCTCACCGCCGGCCATCTGTCGGGCTGGTGAAACGGTTTGTGTCGCTGCAGGCCTGCGAGCTATCATGTCATTGTTGTTCCCATTATTGTCAAGGCGATCTCTCGCTCTCGCTCTCGCTCTCTCTCTCTCTCTCTCTCTCTCTCTCCCGCACACACACACACACACACACACACACACACAGGCAGATTCACTCCGCGGTTGCAAAAAAATTGTACAGTGCTAAAGCCACTCCAGCCTGCGCGAGAGGTGTGCGTAAAAGAGTGGAATCAGAGCTCTGTTGGATGTGTGAGCTGAGGGGGGGGGGGGTGCAGCAGTCTCCATTGATGAAAACCAGGAGGTGAAAGATGGATGATGCTATGAATCACCCCCTCCCTCCCCCCCTCCACCTCCACCGTCACACCCCATCTCCCCCCCTCCCCTCCCCGGCCCTATCTACACCTGGAACACGTTTGACCCTGTTTCGGGTCATCTCCATTGACTCTGACTGTATTTATTGTTTTAATTGACGGATCGATTCCAGCAGCATCGATGCTCTCTGGCTGCCGGCTCCATCTCTGGTTCTCTGCTGATGCTCACTTGTTTTAGGAGCCCAGTCTGAGCTCTCACTGCTCTGCTCTGCCTTTATGTTGCTACATGTTTGGAAGCATACACCACAGACCTCTGAAACGGAGCTACAGTACCAGCGCATCGCCACCGGCTGGCCTGCTGGTTCCTGGCTGTGATGTGATGTGATGTGCTGGCTGTGTGGTGTTGAACCATTACGGACAGCTCGGATGTCCTTCTCTGCGCTATACGCGTTACAACTTCCACAGAAAAGGGAAAAAGAAATGTTGCCCCTTACTTTAGCATGGCTTGTTCTTTATCCTCCTCCTCCTTCTGCCGAGCCATCACACCCATGATGATCTTCCTCTCCTCCTCGGTGAGATGGCTGAGGTCCGGCAGATCCGGCATGGCTGGCGGCGCGGTGGGGGGGCGAGGGCCACCCTGGGGCCCCACCGAGGCGGACATCTTCTCCACCACCACCACACCTCCTCCTCCTTCTCCTCCTCCTCGGCGAGTCGTTTCGGCTGACAGCTTTCCCGGAGCGTTTCCGAGCCACACCTCACGACGCGGTCCGCGGGCAGAGCGGCGGCAGCGGCAACAGCAGCGGCAGCTCTGGAGAAGAGTGCGAGGAGCTGCTCATGGTCGCAGGCAGCCTCGGTTGTGCTTTTGTTTGTCCTCTCTGGGTGTTTCTTCTTCTCCCACCACGCTCCTCTCTTCTCCTCGTCGTCGTTCCCCCCCACCACCCCCCGCCGGCCCGCCTCTGCCCTCCACCACCCGGACTCACGGAGAGCCCATCTCCGGTTCTATCACACCGGGAGTTGAGTCGAGCTGAGGGGGGCCTGGATCAGTCGGGCTGGGCTGCTGTGGTGCCGTCGACAAGCTGGAGCTGGATGGTAGGATGGTAGGGCGGCATAGGCGGAGTCCGTGCTGCTGCTCTCTCTCTTTCTCTCTCTCTCTCTCTCTCTCTCTCTCTCTCTCTCACTCTCTCAGTCAATGGGAATGCAGCCCTCGTCGTTCCTCTCTGGGTTTTTTTGCGGAGGCGCGCTTACTCATGTGAGGATGGGGTCCTCACCATCATCACATGCAAACACAGCCTTTACTGTGGCTACACACACACACTTGAAGCTGTCCGTCCTCTAGGTTCTAGCCACTGGTCCATTTCAGCACCATGGACAGCAGCTCCTCTCTACAGCACCACGCACCACACACACACACACACACACACACACACACACACACACACACACACACACACATACATCTGGGTGTCTTTCTTTGGTTTTCCAGCTCTTCGAGCATCTGCAATCTTTTCAATGCATCCAACCAGAGTACAGGTAATCAGTTAATCCTCCATTTGGCACAACCCCGTTGCAGCTACAGCACATATAATAGCACAAGTCATGATCATTTTATTTTTGCAAATGTTTTTTTTCTCAATGCATTTTGCTTATGCCGCTTCAATAAACTCTTTGCTTATCACTTTTATTATATATTTTGTTATATATAATTAATATATGTTTAGACTAAGTCTATGTGTCTGTTCTGGCTGCAAGACAGACTTTCTCCCGGTTAAAGTTAAAACTGAAAAGTGTGTTTTGTGCCATAATAAAAAAAAGTATCTTATGTTATGCTACTTTATGTTGCACATTAATCAATATCAATGTTGGCAATGTAATGTTAGCCAAAAGGCAAGTTCTCTGTTTGTCCCTTTATCTTATCTGATATTCTCTTCTATTTATTTCTTTTCTTTCTGATAGGTTACCTCATTACTATTTTTTTCACACTGTGTGCCTTTTATTTATGTTATATTTTATTTATTTGAATATTATTATTTATGTGTTTATCAAATCCTACAGGGATAATGCATTGATCTGATGTCGTCCCTTTATCTTATCTTATTTTTTTCTATTTTTTTCTTAAAGTTTAACTCATTACTTTTTACTTTAATTCCACAATCACATATATATATATATATAGATAGATATAGATATAGATATGGTAATAATAATAATAATAATTATTATTATTATTATGTTAATATAATTATATATATATATATATAATACATATTATTATGTTAATATAATTATATATATATATAATACATATTATTATATTAATATATATATATATGTATATATATATAATACATATTATTATATTAATATATATATATATAATACATATTATTATATTAATATATATATATATATATATATATGAGAAGAAGAAGAAGAAGAAGGTATAGGTGTAGAGAGGAACTTTGGAGAAGTGTTTGTACTGTTGTCAGCTGATCTCAGAGAGGCTCCTGTCCAATAATAGCCTCAGTCAGAGTTGTGCTACTACAGCCCCCCCACTCCTCTCGGCTCGTTGTGCATTCACATCCAGACTCTCAGGTTCAACCGATCCGGAGCTGGCACCGGTTTCTCCCGGATGACGTAATGCCGGGTGAGATTGTGAGTCCATCCAGCAGATGGCATTAACCATTAACCCGTCTGCTGCTGCTGCCACCCAGCCTCCGTCACGTGACGTCACCGAGGAGGTGACTGTACCGCGGTGACGTCAACTTCCCGTGGTGCAGAATTTTGTCATCATTTCGTGTCGTGACTGGAGACCACCGGCTCCGAGTGACACAGTCGTGCCACAGCAGAAGAGCAGATCTTTGCTGCAGACTGCAGACTATAAATAAACCCTGAGAGGAGGACACAGAGTTCTGCTTCACTGGCTCTTTTCTTTACACTACAGGATGTGTTCAATCAGCTCCGTCAGCTCTAATAATGCCTACTATACTACTACTATATAGGACAACAGGCAGGCACCATGGTGAAATAGGAAATGCTATAGGTTAATGCATGAGAGGTGTTATGAAAGTGACTGGTTTTGACTGGTTTTAATGCAGCTGACGGGGGTGAAACCTCATGTTTCAAAACTTTCCCCACATCCATGTGTCTCCACAGTGAATGACAATGTCCTGCATGGACTTGAGTCAGACCAGCCCGTGATTTGTCATATAGCCGTTTCAGTGGGAAATAATTCACAGAAACACCTTGAAAGGCTGCAAATGAGTAGAGACTGTATTCCTCCCCGTGAGGGGAAAAAGAAAAAAGACAGATTTACCTTCAGCACAAATAGCCCACATTCTGAGTGCTGTCTCATTCTCTCAGAGGATACTGAGGAAATACAACAAATGCTCCTTGTTGTGCAAAACAAGGATGTAGGAAATAAATAAGAAGTGATGATTGTTAGTGCAGGTAGTTTTTGGTGAGAGAGCTCCTTGCTGGATATCTGTAGCTATGAAGCCCTCTATTAAAATCTACTTTAATGTTAATATCACACTGAAGTAAAAAGCTTTTTTGATTCAAACTGTTTTTTCAAACTTTCGTGGAATACTAAGCAAAGTTACTTTTTGGGGGAAAAAAACGATCAAATTGCAGGTTAACAGCATTCTCTGCAGAGCGAGGTAAAGTTAATTTACTATATTGTTAAAGTTAACACTTTTATAACGAATTAACACAAATTTGTTATAACGGCACTAATTTCTTTAACGCATCAATGTAATCGATCTTTCGGAGGTTGCAGCGGGCTCAGTTTTAAAGCTAGGCCAGGGGTCAGCAACCTTTACTATCAAAAGAGCCATTTTAGGCAAAAAAAAGGAAAAAATCTGTCTGGAGCCGCAAAACATTTGAGCATTGTGATGAAGGTAGTACAGTTTATAGTCTAAGTATATAGTATATAAATCTAATGCAGTGAGGGCCAAATGTGCAAATGTACTACGGAGTATTAGGGCCACATTGAAGGAAAAAACATCTGGGATTTACATAAAAAAGTAATATTACAAGAATAAAGTCATAACTTTACGAGAAAAGAAGAAAATAACACATAAAATTACTACTTTATAATATTATGACTTTATTCTCATAGTACTACGTCTTTTTCTCTTAAACTTCTGACTTTATTCTTGAAATCTCAGATTTTTTTTTTTTTCCTCAATGTGGCCCTAATACTACATTGTACCATAGAACTACAACAATGATAAATAAAAATGTAAACAAAAACAGTTATTCATTCCATTTTTTTAAATCCACTGGGAGCCACTGGAGAGGGGCTGAAGAGCCGCATGTGGCTCCGTAGCCGCTGGTTGCTGACCCCTGAGCTAGATCATGTCATACTAGCTTGTCATGAAGGAGGTTAAATAACGCTCCAAACTTACGCAAAATGTTCCTCCAGATATGTGAATGTAAATGGGTTCTATGGGTACCCACGAGTCTCCCCTTTACAGACATGCCCACTTTATGATAATCACATGCAGTTTGGGGCACGTCATAGTCAAGTCAGCACACTGACACACTGACAGCTGTTGTTGCCTGTTGGGCTGCAGTTTGCCATGTTATGATTTGAGCATATTTCTTTATACTAAATGCAGTACCTGTGAGAGTACAAAAAATGAATTCCATGCATTTATATCAGAAGTTCAAAAGCACCTGAATCTTGAATACTGTCACCAATACTTAATGTGAAATGATTCTCTGCTGTCTCTGACTATTAGAACTAGTTTCTATAATATTCAGTAACAATAGAAAATCTTTACATTCTGATCAGGAGGTAACTACACTGAAACAGGTGGTCATCTCCACAACCAAGACTTAAATAAAGTGAACATACCGACATCTAGTGGACAGATGAAAACACTGCATGCACATGGAGATAATAGAAACCTCTTCAGAACTGAGGAGTTGTTAAAGCTGAAGTGGGTAAAAATGCAGCAAATATGATTTAAAAAGGTTATTTTTATAAAACGGTCACTATATCCTGACAGTAGTGCATGAGACAGGTAATCTGAAAAAATGTTCCTCTGTGTCCTCCAGTGCTCCTAACGGCATTTGCAAGATTTCACAGACCGGAGGACCAGTCAGAGCTGATCTGAGGTCTGCTGTAGTCTATGAGAGCCGGCTCAGATCAAACGGTCAAACTAGGCAGAGCTGATCAAATATGAATCAATATTCTGTTACAGTAATGCCTATTTCTCTCCTCACATGTTTTCAGAAACATCTTGTAGTGCACGGTTTAGCTGTAAAATGAGAAAGTTTGTGACCCGGGAGCCATGTTGAGATCAGTTGAGGAAATACCAAGCACCGCCCACCAGCCGGAGCGCAGCCAATAGGAACACTCTCTCTCTGAAATGACCTGTGATTGGTCTAGAGAGATTTTCTAAAGCCTGAAAACAGAGCCATGAGGAGGAGCAGAAGTCTAGTTTTCTCTCAGAACACTTGAACTACAATATGCTGAAAGGTTATTATGGAATTTTTGCCCAATGATGCCAAAAACATTCTGCCTACTGAAGCTTTAAAGCTTTGGTTCATCAGTAGCCATTGTTGCCACAGGTGACAAATGGCAGGATGATGCTAAATGCTACAACATAGTGCAATAGTAGTCATAAAGTCTGCACACTGGTTCAGTGATGTCTGTTACAGAGCAATATCTAGCTTAAGTTTGCTAACATTAGCTAACATTTAGCAACCAAAAGCTTATGGTCATAGATAGCCTACCAGACCAAGTAAGGGACCTGTGTGAAAATTATTCAGATGGGAAGGGGGCTGAACTTTATGTTTGACTTTTTAAAAAGAAAAACCATCCCCAGGTTTATTAATATTTGGTCTGGATCCTGCTTGACATTGAAAAAAAAGTGCCCCTAACTAGCTTCTAGCTTCTTTAGACCGCTCCACACACAAGGCATGTTTTTCATGTAACTATTTTTATGTAACTCTTTTTTTTTTTAAATGGTGAAATATAATATACATTTGGGAAATGGAAAAAACTAAAAACTCTACGCTCCTTTTAGCAAAACAAAAAACTCTTCCCCTTTCCTAGTTCCGCTTTCTTCTAATAATTTAACAGTCCTGTATTCTTCTAAGTCTCAAATATTAATCGTTATTGCAAGATGGCACCGTGCTAGGTGGCAACCTGTTGCAGCAGCTCTCTCGGTGTGTGTTTCAATTTTTTGTCTTTTTTGTCATTTTATTTTTCGTGTTTTTCCAACTATTTGTTTCAGTGACAAAAATTGTATCTTGCACACTTTGTTCGCTGCACACTATTGTATGTTATTTATTCGGTTATTGTTATTCTATGTTCATATTTTATATTATCTAAGATACTTGTAGTAGTCTAGTATATATATATATATTATATAATATATACAGTATATTTACTGTGTATTTGCTGTTATGGTCCTAATTTGGGACCAATAATGTACATCTATCTATCTAAGTGTCAATTGAGATCATAAATTATAGCCTACTGTTCCAATTGTAAATATTCCTTTGAGTAAATTCAGCCATTGCAGCAAAGCCAACGATTCATAGAAAAGTGTTTAAGAGAGTATTACACAGAAAGATGTGGAACTAACTCTCACTGTGGGCTTTTAGACATATTTGCACAGAGCAGGAAGGTAAACAGATAATACTCTTCAAGTGTATTGGAACCACCTTATTAGCTTTTTTGTTATCCTCTATGAACAGAAATATAATCTCTACTTTTTTATAGCTTTTATATGTTTGGTGCAACAGGAGATGAATTAAGTGGAAAGCAGATATTTATTCTCTGCATAAAATTAAAAAAAAAATATGCAAAGATCCCTCTCATAGGTTTCCCACAAGGTTTATGGGAAGTGTGGTCTTAATTTATTGAAATACTACACATCACAGAGGCTGACAATAATTAGGACAATGGTCTTAATTTCTTTATGGCAATTGTACTCGGGCAACATTTAATTGACAGCAATATTTCACATAACATAAAATGCACAAATATTTTCTATTACCTTTCACACTGACACTTACCTCTCCCCCAAAATAAAAAATATACAAATTAGATCTTTTATCACTCCATGTATCCATTCAACCCAATGGCCAGAGAAGCAATGGCCTCAATTTTGCAAAAGAGCGTTTCCTTTGTGGGGCTCACACTGCCATCTAATGTGTACATTTGGTATTCCAGGAGTCAGGTTAGAGCAGTGGTTCCCAAACGTTTTCTCATCAAGGACCCCTAAACTGACACAAATTAGACCCCATTTGATAAGATTTTGTCCCAGGGTCCCCTGACAGGATTTTTTGCTTTTAGATGTTTTATTACAGAAAGTGTTTGAAACCCATGACATAAATATTCATACATTTGGTTATTGTGTAACTTATGAATGAAATTAAAGTGAAAATAAATTATTCCCCTTTTTGCTGGGGACCCCCTGGAACTCCTTTAAGGACCCCTGGGGGGTTCCCAGACCCCACTTTGAAAGTCACCGGGTTAGAGGACAGTCAGTGTAGTTGTTGTCAGTGGGTATTGAATAAATGGGGTGATACAGTATAAAACTAAGAAAGCACAGTATATAGTCTGGTTCTTTCTAATGCTTATACATTCTTCTTAGACATTTTATTGGTTTTGCTTATTTTTACATCAGAATAAATATTTTCTGACAATAAATCCAAATGTCAACTCAAATATTTGGAGAGAGAAATATACCCGATGGATTTCCGACCTGGGTGAAATAATAACAAAACATTTTCCTGGCTAATTTTAGTAGACTTCAGATGGGTGTGAGAAACAGGCAAGATAGAGCTAATTTCTTTTCTTCTAATGTATCATTTGACCCAGATCTGTTGGGATCCAGTCTCTCTACTTGGTGATAACCTCTGTGTCCACATCTTCAGAGCGGGACACCACTCTTCCATCAACAATCTCCTCGATCACCACCCTCGTCCTCTGGGTTATGACCGGTTTAGCTGCAGACAAAATCAAAACAAAGTTTAATTTGTGGTACATATACATTTTGTGGTCCATTTTTTTACAAGCAAAGAGCAAAAAAATACAGAGGTGATGTGAACTTACCTTTTTCTATGACTAGATTTCCCCTAGAAGACAGACAAAAAGTTACAATTAATACGATAAGATTATACAGTTGTTGAAAGAAAAGTTGGACATTTTGGGAATTAGCCTTGTTCCCTTTTCTTAATGAGATCTAGATGAGAAGACCGACACCCCCCTTATTTCTGTATGCCTGATATGATGCTTAGCTTGAGACAACACAGGTAAGAAATGCCTACCAGCCCCTCTAAAGCTCACTAATTAACACCTTTTAATAATAGGTTATTTAGTGAGCTTTAAATGTGCTGGATTTTGTCACCTTTGGACAGAGCCAGGCTAGCCAGTCTTTATGCTAAGCTAAGCTAACTGTCTCTGAGCTGTAAATACAAATATGAGGGTCTTACTCTCAATAAGGGGTATTTAATATGCCTGTCTTACTCGAGTCCCGCTACAGTTAAATCATGCATCATGCAAGTTGGACTTTTTGTGACAAACGTATCACTTACTCCTCTCCATCCAGCAGTCTTCTGTACTCGGCGATCTCCATCTCCAGCCTGGTCTTGATATCGAGCAGCACCTGGTATTCAGTGGCCTGCCTCTCGATGTCCCCCCTCATGTTTTTGAGATCCTCCTCCAGGTTGTTGACCGTGGACTGGAGCTGGCTCATCTGCTGGGAGTAGCGGCACTCGGTCTCTCCCAGCAGGTCCTCCAAGTTAGCTTTCTGCATGGGAGAAAAACACACACAAGGAGATAAGAGAGTTTACTGAGCGCCAATTACTTGTTTTCTAACCCCTCTTACCACTTAAGTTGCCTCAGGCGGGGAAAAAAAGTGGTTACAGACAGGTTACAGACAGGTTTACTGACTTACTGTCTATCTATAGTGTGTACAGTCAGACATGTTGTAAAATAGGCTACTGTGGTATGCACACGTCAGAGATGACAGACTTGATGTTGAGCAACGCAACAGGTCAAAGAGATTGACGTTGTATTGTGGGTAAAAGTGATGTGCATGAAATGTGTATTGCAGTATATGAATTACCAGGCTGAGCTGGGACCGCAGCTCAATCTGCAGGGCGTCCAGGGTCCTCTTGAGCTCATTGATCTCAGTTCGGGAGGTCTGGAGGGTCTCTGTGCTGGATGCCACCTGCTTGTTCAGTTCGTCAAACTGGAAGACATGAAATTGGACACGAAAATTGTCAAAACGCTATTTTGATATTTAGGACACGCCTTCGGTTAAATGCAGGAATGAGATGAGATGATATGAACATAATATATAGTCTCGTTCCCCTCACCTTGCCCTGGTGCCACGCCTCCATTTCGCGGCGGTTCTTGTCAGCGATGCCCTCATACTGACTTCTGATCTCTTGCATGGTCCTGGACATGTCAGCCTGAGGCTTGGCGTCCACCTCCACGTTGACACAGCTGGCAGAAACTTGGCCACGCATGGCCGCCATCTCCTACAGGCGGCACAACAGAGTCAAAGGTCAGGTTGAGGTCAAAGATAAAACACATGAAGCTTATGTTAGCAAGCGTTAGCAAACTTTAAATGGATAGTGTGATTGATATTACTAAGTCACTTCTCTAACTTTATCACTCTTTTTACTTGACCTGCTGTTTCACTACATTTTAGAATTTACCATTCTGTAGATTCCGCTTATGGCCACCAGTGGCTGCTGTTCAGCAAATGTTACAATGCAATGCAATATCAATGCAAAGGTGCTCTAAATTATTAACCCTGATTAGATGTATCTATGTATCTTTCACATTGATGATCATTTAGAAGAGCTTTTTTTAGCATCTAACATCTGAGACGTCTTGTTATCAGCGCCTTGGTACACAACCTGAAGGCACAGAAGACAATCCAAACCAGTTTTACCTGTTGTTTGTAATGGCAAAAGATAACATTGGGAGGCAAATATTTGACTAACCGTCTCAAGACAAACTATTTTAATTTTGCTTTTACCCTCTGCTCTCAAACTAGGAGGAATGGATCACTCATATTTCCTTAAATAAACTATCTTCACTCTGAACAAGATTCATGTTTTGTTATGTAGATCAGAGGATTAGACGTCTGAGCTCACTGGTGTGATGGTGTGATGCTATTCCGAACACTCACCTCTTCGTGGTTCTTCTTCAGGTAGACCAGCTCCTCCTTCAGGCCCTCCACCTGCATCTCCAGCTCGGACCGGGCCATGGTTAGGTCATCCAGAACCTTGCGCAGTCCGCCGATGTCCGCCTCCACCGACATGCGCAGTGCCATCTCGTTCTCAAACCTGTCCAGAAAAAAGGCACAGAGGTTCACGTTGCTGCACCCTCCCAATTGGTTGTTAACACCAACAACAAAAAAAAGACAAGATGAAGCTCCAACAAAACCAGTTCAACCAGTTGTGCCACTCCGTTGACCGTTACACCTCTGTGACAATATGTCCACATAGCCTGGAACTACTGAACAAACACGGTGTCGTGTTAAAAAATGCTGCAGGTTATTGCATCTGTCATGTTCCAGCCATCTGGCATTATAAACCATAGTAACGCTAATTAGGTTCTGATAACTTTAACCTTTTCCACTCACTTGATTCTGAAATCCTCTGCTGCCAGTCTGGCGTTGTCAATCTGCAGCATCAGCCTGGCATTGTCCTGTGTGGCAACACTGATCTAAAAAAGAAAAGAAGAGAAGCATTGTCAGTAGTTTCTCATCCACATATGCTGTAATACAACTGCAAAAGGTGTGTCAGCAATTCATTATCTAAAGTAGATTGAGGGCTGGCAGGGTTTTGTTGATCAGAGAAATTGTTTTCTTTACGCCTGACTTACATTCCCCTGTAATTGCTTTAAATGTGGATGGCATTTTACAATGATCACATTCGCTCATTACGTGTTAAAGGTCAGGAATAATTAGCTTTGGTTAATTAGCTTTGTTCTTTCTGACATCCAGTATGTCATATACTGTATGTTGTCCTGATATTTTATAATAACTGAGAATCATACTGGTGACTAGAATTTAATATGAGTCAACATACAGTAAGTTAACTCATTATGGTGAGAAAATATGAAATAAGAAATAAAATATTTTCTCTAAGGGGCTTTTATTCTAATCTGAGTCATCTGAGAATGAAGCTAAAACATATTTCAAATGAGGAAATTATTCATCATTATTGTGTGGTTGTTTAAGAGTAGTAGTATAATTATAACTAGTGTAAAGGTTTTGTTATTATTTAAGATTAGTTGAATCGAGAAACAACATATTAATTACAACAATGGTTTGGTGGTCTGTTTGGAGATGGAGAAAAGCACTAAACATCATTATTATTTATAGGTTATGGTTATGGTTATGGTATTAACATAATGTTACAGTAGTAGTAGCAGGAGGCAGCCTACCTTTCTGCGCAGGTCGTTGATGATGGCCTCGTACTTGCTGTAGTCCCTGACGGTGGGGGTCTGCTTCTCGTACCACTCCCGGATCTGAAGCTCCAGCTTGGCGTTGGCGGACTCCAGAGAGCGCACCTTGTCCAGGTAGTTGGCCAGACGGTCGTTGAGGTTCTGCATGGTGAACTTCTCGTTGCCCGACACAGCGAAATTGTTCCCGGCGAGTCCACCTCCGCCGCCTCCCATAGCAGATGCCAGGTCAAAGCCGGCTCCTAAGCTGTTGGAGGCGTAGGACACCCGGACACTTTGACCTCCTGCACCGCCATACACGCTCCGCGAGGAGCGCTTCGTCATGGGCAGAGAGGACATGGAAGAGGAGGAAAACCCGGAGCGATACATGTTCATGGAGACTGGTCTTCTGACTCAGGTGCAGCGTTCACTGAATTTTGTCAAAGCTCACTGGAGGAGACGGAGGAGGAGATGGTGCTGAGGTGGCCTGGAGGAGCGTTTTATAGCTTCCTCCCTGCAGGTGGGAGCGGCCACAGGTGCATACTGGGAAAGATGCTGCTACACAGGTGTGTCCACACAGGGCGTGGTGGGTTGGCATTCAGCTTACCTGCCCGATCTATAACGGCTGTCAGGACTCACAGGCGTGGGAGCTATTGTTCATTCAACTTGTCACTTTGAATTACACCAACTAAATCTGATCCTTTAATCTCACGTGGAAATATTGGATTAAGAAACTTTTGTATTTACTATTAAATCGCCTACCACGAACTAATCATAGATTATAAAGTTATTAGTGATGTATGTGATGAATCACACCAGCCCTACGACAAATCGGGCCAGGGGCGTAAAGTGGGGGGCAATAGCCACTTCCTCCCCCCCTTCTTCCAGCACCCTTTGAACTCAGACTTCATTTTTGATCTCAAATACACACCTGTAGAGTTTTGTGACACCAAATCAGGCCCAGGGTCCTGCCTCCAACATATCCAGTATCCACTTCTCTTTATACACACATGGCTATAGAGAGGTGAAGTCCCGCCCCTTCCGGTGGACCACAGTGGGACCTTATTTCGGAAAAAATTAAGAAATGTAGTCAACGGAGAGAGATAAATATTTTTTTGATCCCGTTTGAATTGCTCCATGAATCACACAGATGATGTTTGTCAGTTTAAAAGATAATTTTGCAAGTCAAGAAAGTCTCAGTTTGTAGTGAAACTGTTGAAGTATCAGACTGTGAAAATACGTAATTAGGAAGACGACACGTAAGTGACGTCTCTCTCTGAAGCTACGATGCCTGTGTGTTTCCTACTGGGATGAACTCACACCACCAACAGGTCTGATCCTTCTTTCTCTTCCCGGCTGATAAAAAGAGTTGCTGGATAAAACCGTAGGCGCAGTTTGAACTTTAAAAAAAAATAAATCTAGAGAGAATGTGATGTATACAACGCAGAGAGGTCTAGTGTATTGGGATGCGTGTAGCTTAGGGATGTCCATAATTAACCGTTATCCGACATTAAGCATTTTAACCGATTAACGCTATCGGTTAAAACGGTTAAAACACATGTTAATAATTAACTCAAAAGCTGAGTGGCTCAGAGGAGCGTCTCGTCACTTTAAGGAGAAAAGCTGGTCCACCTTAACATCCCACCTTAAGAGGCGGAGTTGCAGGATACAGGAAGTCGGCTCCGGTCTCTTGCTCGCTTGAGCGGAGCGGAGGAGTTGTAGTTTCGTAGCATTTATTCACTGAGAAATAAAGTGTACACACACTGCTACACCTACGATCACAGCTAGAACGCCACCAACAACCTCACACTCACCACCAACACACACACGGTCTGTTGGAAACTCACTAAAGTTACACAGACTACGTGTGCGACGGCGAACACGAAGCCTCCGGTAATGTTAGAGCTGCTAACGTAGCACAAATACACACAGTTTGTTGGCCACTCAGTAAAGTTAATCCGGGCAGACACACAGCTGACAACCTGCTACACTAAACTAAATGTGCGGTGGAGACTTTTACTGGGAAAGTGGCTGCATGTCCGTGACACTACACGCAGCATCGTAGCTGCTAAGTTAACGCTCCCGGACGGTGAACTGGGGACTCCCGTCAACCAATATCTGTTGTGCTCCTGCAGCTGGTACGAGGCACAAATCTTGTCGATTAACGGTTAATAATCGGTTAACGAGGGTCAGTTATCGGTGTAGAACATTTTTAAAAATGAGCATCCCTAGTGAAGCTACATATAAGCGTAGGTGAAAAAATCTGTTTGATTGCATTGTTTTCTACTGGAATGTCCGACTCCTAACTGGCCGCGAGCGACGAAGCGCTGCACAGCACAACGATTTGAGCTGAACTTTTGTCAGACGCCCTTTTTCTATTTATTCCTGTCGCTCGCTTTAAAAGCGCCGCAACGGATGAGGATCGGCTGATTGGTGAAGCTGATATGATACCTGTTAGCTGTAATGTATATCATTCCAGTAAATATCACAATATGAAACCTGTGTTTTCTGTTTAAAAAACAGAAACGTCAGAAGACGGCGAGTGTACTCGCCCATCTTTAAAGTGGTTACGTGTCCGGTCTGATCTTGATCACACAGCTGATGGTACGTGGTTTGTTTACATGGTGTAACAGAAGTGCATATTTAACAGAGAGTGTCCGATGTTATGAGGCTAAATAAAAAGACCACAAATCTTTCTTCTTATGTTGTTGGTCACTTATTCTGTCAAGAAGACACATCAAGGCCGATATTATTCATCATTATAATAAATTATAAGTTCTGCGTTATTATAAAAAAAAATATAAGATACATTTCTAGGGGGTTCAGTGAACCTATAGATAAAACACATCAGGGAAGACGTTTCATTAGTGTTTAGTCGTAGCTAAGTTAGCTAGTGTGTATTGTGAGTGACGAGAGATGTATTTCACTGAGCGGTTTCACACAAAACTAAATGATACCACTTTCTGTGCAGACTTTTTGTGTGTAGCTGGCTTGCCGGATTTGACTTGAAATATTATCAAATGGAATTTACGACGAGCGCGTCTCCTTGTCGTTAACATGTAACGTTATGTTTACTTTACACTCGATTAGCATGGAATCAGCTGCTTAGCAGTCAAACGTTAGGGTAATATTAATAACTGTGTTATAAAGTTAATGTTACTAAAAGTTACCTTTAAGCTAAGTTAGCGTCGCTAACATTAAAACAACGTCTGTTTAGCTAACAGGTCAATGCTGTGGAGCTAGCAATCAGCAATAACGTTGGTTGGGAACTCGGCTGGTAGCTAACGGTAAAGTTAGCTAGTTCACTAACTTTTTGTAATTTTAGTTGACCCACATATGTAAAAAAAATATATATCTCTTATTTACTCTATACTTATGTGTGGAAAGTGGTGCCATCCTCCCTGGTCTCTTTGCTCCTTTTGGTAAAGTAGGTGAACAGTTGATAACCAGTGGCTGCCCATAGGCTGCGATTGGAAACAATGCCCAGGTAAGATGGCGGACGATTATCCCATAAGTTATGACCTAATGTCGCATCTACTGTTTTATATCTGTGGAGGAGCTAAGTACAACCAAGCGCTGAATAAGACATTTTTAGGCAACCAAAATGTTACAATTAACTTTCCTGAACTAAAAACACACTGTGAAAGAGTTAAAGTTGTAAGATGAAAACACAGACAACACCCAGACCAGACAACGCCGTGGTAGCGACCTGTCAATCACAAGGTACCTGTCAACCATAATTTACTAAATGAACCTCATGCCGTATGCTATTGAAGAACACTTGAAACTAGTGATTGAGACCATAAACTCCTGTTTACAATGTTTACTGAGGTAATAAATCAAGTGCAACCAGACGAGACGCTCCGTGCTGGCTATTAGAAAGAATGCTAGTTTAAGGCACTTCCACATTGGCTTCACTTTTCAGACCCGGAGGTTGCTGTTTGTTTGGGGACCATGAATATCTGTACAAAATGCATTGGCAATATGATCAGTAGTTGTTGAGCTATTTCAGTCTGGGCCAAAGTGGTGGACCGACCGACTGACCGACTGACCAACATTGTCATCCCTGGAGCCTCAGAGCTCGTAAAAAAGTTGTTGTGAAAGGGCTGACCATTTAAACAGTGGACTACTAAGCAAATGTTAGCCTACTGAGCAAATGTTAGCTCAACAAATGTTTGCCAACTTAGCAAATGCTAGCCTCCTCGAAAAAGTATTTTAATAATAATTTAAATTTGAACCCTGTGAGCTATGTATCCTCTTTTACATTGTTTGACTTGGAAAAAAAGGAATGCATACATTAATTCTTTACTCACACATTCAAACATGCTGTATATATTCTCCACTTGCATGTAAAACGGTTTACACAACATGACCATGTGCTGCCTAGGGGCTTAAAGACTGGCCATGTAGCCTTTTTGTTTGGATTAAAATGACATGATCTTATTAGGTGTTGGCAAAATTCTCAGAGATCACATATTCAATCAAAACCACAGGGAGATGTGTTCTTCTATGTCTTGCAGAGCAGCTACTCTGAGCTTTTCTCATGCAGTACAGTGGCCTTGTGTACAATGGGTTTTTAAGATGGCCTTCCTGATAGCAAATCCATGTTTTCATTCATTCGCAATCACTTGTTGTGTGTTGACCGAAATGTGTTAAAGCTAAAGTCAAATGTCAGAACAGTACCGCTGATATTTGAGAACGCCTCTTCTCATATCAAAATAATGTGCAGTATCTCTCTTGTGTGCTATAATGAAATATTTAAACCCCTGATGAGACTTTCCTTTTCTTTTCAGCTCAAAATGCACTTTCTAACTAAACTCTTAACAAGGATTTGACTAAAAACATGAATAGTTTCCGTGCTTCTTCCGCAATCCCCTGTTACAGAAAGACAGAGGTCTACAATCCTTCTACAGATAATAAGCGTTTCATGCCATGTTGTGGTTTGATGATATCCAGGCAGCACTGTGTTGGCCTGTCTGTCAGCATGTTTTAATTCAAGGGACCTCAATTTGCAACAGGTGTATCACAGCAGCTATTCACAAAAACACAACAATGTTATCTGATTCCCCAGTGACAGATGCCCAAGACTGGGATGTACCAATACAGTACCAGTGATAGCGATACCAATAGACTTTATTTGATACCTTTTATCTTTTTTCACTTAATTCAATACCCATCATGAGTTGCATAAAATGTCACCACCACCAGCGCATTTATTTTTATCTGACGCCACAGGCGTGTAGTATAGTCATACTTTCGAACATTTTGGTGGCATCCCGCGCTCGACTTCACCACACCACAGACTGTATGAGTTGTAGCTGCTGCAGTAGTGGGCCAATCACACATCACAGTAAATTGAAGAAGGCTTGCGGTGATTGGCTGCGAGCAAAACCATAAATAGTCATTTTTTTCTAGATCTGGTTAAAAAAAAAAGGATCGTTTGCAGGTATCGTTTGACTGGAGAAGTGTCTATACTACTTGGTACTGGGTTATTGCGGCCGATACCTTGAAGGTATCGAGTACCGATACCCAGCCCTAACTGGGATCCAGGATGACTGACAATACAACAGTGTTTCGGTCAGTGGGCAGCTCCGGGGTCTGAGAAGTGAAGCCAATGCTGAAGTGCCTTAAACTTGCATTCTTTCTAACAGCCAGCAGGGGGCGACTCCTCTGGTTTCAAAAAGAAGTCTGGTCTATGAGGAAATGAGCCTACTTCTCACTTGATTTATGACCTCAGTAAACATTGTGAACATGAGTTTATGGTCTCAATCACTAGTTTCAAGTCTTTTTCAATACAGCATTATGTTCATTTAGTAAATTATGGTCCCATTTATAGTCAAATAGACCATAAAGCAGGGGATGCTTTATGGCGTGGCTACCTTGTGATTGACAGGTCGCTACCACGGCGTTGTCTTGTCTTGGAGTTGTCTGTTTTTTCGTCTTACAACTATAATTCTTTCACAGTGTGTTTTTAGTTCAGGAAAGTTAATTATAACCTTTTTGGTCACCTAAAAATGTCTTATTCAGCGTTCGGTTGTACTTAGCTCCACCCTCTCGTGTCACTTCTGGTTGCAAAAGACCAACATGGCGACGGCCAAAAACCAAGATGGCGACGGCCAAAACGTCGAACTCGAGGCTCCAAATCCGTAGTCCACAAACCAATGGGTGACGTCAGGGTGACTAAGTCTACTTCTTATACACAGTCTATGGGTTTGATGTTTGATTTCACATTACACTCAAAATGTTAAGAATCCCTCCCTTTCTGTCTGATACCAAGCTTGTAATGCCTACTGTGAAAAAAAACATGTTTTTAAGGTAAAAATTGATCTTGGCAGTAATAGTGGTATATTCCTGAATAAACAGGCCAACTATGAAGACCATATTATTCTACTTCCCATAGAAGCTGCCAAGCGGCCTTGTTTCAAATTCCGACAATCACTCTGAAACTGAATTGGCTCCAATTCCCATAAATCCCGTCCATATATCATTTAAATGATTTGTAATTACCAGTGTGAATATTGTGACATGTATCAATTAAAAGAGACAGGCAGGTGTCATAGAAGTAGTTGATGGGTGGATGAGCGGTTGCGGCTCTTTAATCAGGTGTTCTTTAGCTGCTTGTTTTTTTTCTTTTGCCAACTTTCTATTTGTGTGTGAGTAATTTAGAACACCACCAGTAAACCAGTCTTCCAAGGCAATGTTCACTCTGATGTAATAACAGTATTGAGCCAGCTTTCTCTCTAAGTATTTCTTAAGAACAGAGAAAAGCTCTGTAAATGCCCCGTAAGGCAAACAGAAAAGTCATCAGATATATAACAAATTTCCCCAGCAACACAGAGGCTTAAACTAATAGGAGTTTAAGATTAAAATGACAAAGACGATGAGTGTTAGACCAACACAAGATTTTAAACTATGGTGAGACTGTGTGATGAAACTAGTGTTCAACACAGGAGCTTAAAGCTGCTATATCAATATTTTCATATTAACAATGAATCAAATGACTACATGTAATTTGAGGGGGGTCGCTTGTAGTGCCTAACCCACATAGAATTACTGCACAGCTATTTTTACCCTTTATACCCCTCCTTTGGTGACTGTCCAAATTGCACCAAACTTCGGCGCTGAACATCCTTGGGTCCCCCCGCAATACACTCGCCAGGTGTGAAGTAGATCGGATGGACACCTCTCGAGATGTGTGAAGGACACACATTCATAGAGATGGGCTTTATAGTTCGATTTAGAGGTGAAAAATGAAAGATGAATTCAACAAGTTCAATGAACCCTGTGTCCTTACACTGTAATGTCAGACCTAAATTACTCAACTACGGGGAATATTTTCTTTGCTCATTTGGTTCATTCAAACAATATTTGATAATAAAAATGAATAACTCCTTTACTAATTCAACTATAGCTATAGAATAAGATCTCATACGTCATATCGTAAAAAAATCTGAATGCCTTGTTAGTGACATGGCGTTCTGACGTGGTAATTTGGTTTCATCACTTTGTCACGCTATCCCGCGCCTGCCGATTACAGATCAAACAAAGACGAGTCACTTTACCTAATCACCTTACCAGACATACCCACACCCCAACCACCAGACTCTCTGCTGACCCCACTAATCGCCGGGATAACATCAGTCAACACAAGTGCACGGCCCTGACTTGTTCGGCTGTTTGAAATATTTGCCCATCCTTGTTCTACATAACACTAAATGACAGCTAAGTGTGGCACTCCTATTGTAATTGTTTTGTGAAGCGAAAAAGTATGGTGTAACCCTGAGTTGTCGTAAATGTCAAACAGATTATGACAAGGATAATTGTTTTTCCAAGACATGTCGTGGTACTTCTTTTTAATGCAAACATTTCATGATACTGACTTCGATGTAATTGTCTTAGAGTTCCCTAAGGCTCTTAACCATAACCTCTTGTTGACACAAAATGGGTTTAATTTATTCTTTCTCACCTTAGGGGGTATAGGCAAACTTTGTTTTTCTTCTTTCTTTTTTTTCTCGCTGTGGCTCATTATTGGATGAGAACCAGATGGCACAAAGCAGCAAAAATTATGGCCGTTAATGACAAACTGTTTTCTAATGAATTCTGCGTGTTGTAATTTTCAACCGACTTTCCCAGTCAGTGAGTCAGGAGCCACCCTGCCTGGTTCATGCATGTGTGTCAGAAGAATCAAGCCGTTCCCTTCAGTTTCCGTCATTGTATATTGTAAAACACCTTCAAAGGTATTTCTTTCATGCCGCGTTTGTCTTCTAGACTATAAACTATGAAATGTATGGAATGATGTGCGTCTGGTAGTCTACTTAGACGGCAACCACTAATAACCCGCTGGCATTGAAGTCTGAGGTGTGGAGGGTTTGGTTGATACAATTAAAAGGGGAGAATTTCTTGGCTTAAAATGTGTACATTCTGGTTCTGATAAGCTAAGATAACAACGGGCCCACTGGTTCTATGAGTGTGTCTGTAGAGTTGTGGCTCAGGTACAAGTGATGAACAGCTCTTATCAGATTAAGTATCAAGGTTAATTTATTGTCATGCACAATAAATACAGGAAATGCAGCTGTAGTCCCTTTATGCTACACAAGAAAAACTAAATCAGTGGTGCTTTCCTGAAGTGCATTTTTGAATTTGTATCAGGAGGAATGTAAACAGCAGCAACAAAAACACCTGGGAAATTCTCTGGGCAGATAATATAGCCAGCATCTTAAAGGTCCCATATTGTAAAAAGTGAGTTTTTCCTGTCTTTTATATTATAAAGCAGATTTAAGTGCGATATAAATACTGTTAAACGTAAACATTCTTAACGTGTCCCAGTTTATTTTCTGTTGCAGTGTATGTGAATGACATCAGCTGACAGGAAGTAAACATGGACCTAAACTGTTGCCTAGCGACGCAATTCCATTGCAATCCCTTGAAATGTACTTAAATGGAGTGTTTCAGACAGTGGTAAGTACAGGTATATTCAGGCAGACAGTATGAGGAAAATAAAGTTGTTGTTTTTTAAATTACAGCATGTAAACATGTTCTAGTAGAAACACAAAATACAAGTATGAACCTGAAAATGAGCACAATATGGGTCCTTTAAATTCTGTTGATGTCATGCTACCAGCACTACTAGCTACTGGCCGATAGCCGGTTGTTTGGGAACAGAGACGTTAATACATCCACCACGGTACAGGCTTACAGCATACAGCTGGTGTATTAGAAGATAAAAAAAGTGATTAATTACAGCCAATATATCCATTATTACAGCCGCGTACAGCTAGCAGGAAGCTT
The DNA here is from genome assembly GCF_043250625.1 of Sebastes fasciatus. Classification (NCBI taxonomy): domain Eukaryota; kingdom Metazoa; phylum Chordata; class Actinopteri; order Perciformes; family Sebastidae; genus Sebastes; species Sebastes fasciatus. The sequence continues at coordinate 3,189,814 of NC_133797.1, read as the reverse complement.
TCAAAATAGCTAATGGTAAGTAGTCAATTAGTTAAAGGTCCCATATCATGCTCATTTTGAGGTTCATACTTGTATTTTGTGTTTCTACTCGAACATGTTTACATGCTGTAATGAAAAAACTTTATTTTCCTCATACTGTCTGCCTGAATATACCTGTATTTACCCTCTGTCTGAAATGCTCCGTTTTAGTGCATTTCAACGGAATTGTGTTGCTAGGCAACAGCTTGTGTCCATGTTTACTTCCTGTCAGCTGATGTTATTCATATGCACTGCAACAGGAAATAAACTGGGGACACATTTAGAATGTTTATGTTTAAAACCGTGTAATGGTCTAAATATTGTATATTTGTGACATCACCAATGGACAGAAATCCTGACGGCTTGTTTCAAACGCACAATTTCTGAAAACGAGTTGTGTGTATTCCTCAGTATATTGAGCATTTTGATAGTTTAACAGTATCTCACTTTTTACAATATGGGACTTTCAAGTCCTTTCTTTTAGCATGACTTCATTTTTTTACTGTTTACATCTTGTATACATTTAAATAGTTATGTTATTATGTCGCAAATTTGAATTTGACGTGAGATCTAGTGACTACTTGAGTAGACATTACGATTGAAAATGGTTGGCAACAGTGAGCTAGCCGTTAACTTTGTCTGTCCAGGCAGATAGCATACAGTGGGTTTATCATAGCTTTTTTGCTTCAAACAAATTAGGCTGATGAGAGCTGAGAGACTGAACCAAAATGGCAGAGTTGAGGGCCAGAAAACCAAAACAATGAGATGCTAAAACTGAGCCAACGGAAACAGTAGAGTTGGATTTCCTGTGGGTTTGTCACTACGAGCGACTTTTCCTTTTCCCTTTCACATTTGAGTAGTTGGTACAATGATTACAATGCTTCTTTTCAGTAGAAGCATAGATCACGAGTGCTTGAATGACTTGACAGGCATGTGGGTCACAGGTGTGACATGGTATTGTTAAGACCTACTGTTATTGCAGTCTTTTATAATACCTTTACACAGAAAGTAAAAGCACATGAAATATGCTTTAGCTGAACATAGCGTATAGTCTAGTAAAGAGTTTATGTGGGGATAATCCTTTCTGCGGTTTTGGATTTAAACCACAATACCTTCCACGCCAGAACTCAAGAGGTTTGCGTAATGATATCATGTACAGACAAAAACCTCCTGGCCTGGAGGTTGTTTTATAATTGTTATAGAGAACGGATCAAAGTGTAAAACGGATGTATCTTTTTTTTGTCTGTCAAACCCCTAAAAGGGTCCTTGTACAGAGAATGAGGGATCACATCAGAAAACGATCAAAGAGCTCCTAAGCGCCCACCCTTGCGGGGAAACAGAGGCAGAGGAATGTAAAGTCACAGAGGTCAGGTACATGAGGGAGCTTATAAAACTGTTCCGTGTTAAACTCGTAATCTGAGGCTGACTTGTTCTGTTCTCATCCTCCTGTAGGTAGTGTCCACCTCTGAAGCCTCCACCTCTGCTCCTGAAATTTGACTAACAAGTCACTACCTGCTTTTTCCCTGCAGTTACGTCATTCCCCTGGCCAAACACTCCTGCGAATATCGTGCGACAGAGAGAGATTTCTTGGATCGTCATGGGAGCAGCATGACAAAAAACAGGCTTGGTGGCATTACCTGTTTGCAGTCACAGCATCATTTGTCCCACACACTGAGAACAGAGCTACCTGCAACGCCCTGGCAGGTGCTGTTTTTCCAGGATTTTAACAAACAACATTATTAGTCATCGTCATCATCATCCCTGGTCTCTTGTCAACAGCCTTCCTAAGAGGGTGTGGGAGTGTGATGACGGTAAGTGTCCCAGCCGTCCTGTCTGGTATGGTTTGGTTAGTCAAAGTGCTTTTTGTGTGTGTGTGTGTGTGTGTGTGTGTGTGTGTGTGTGTGTGTGTGTGTGTGTGTGTGTGTGTGTGTGTGTGATAAAAGTCAAGGTTTACATACTTTAATGTTTAAAAAAACCTTTATTTTCCTCATACTGTCTGCTTGAATATACCTGTATTTACCCTCTGTCTGAAACGCTCCGTTTATCTACATTTCAATGGAATTGCAACGGAATTGCGTTGCTAGGCAACAGCTTGGGTCCATGTTAACTTCCTGTCAGCTGATGTCATTTACATACACTGCAACTGGAAATAAACTGGGACATATTTAGAATGTTTCTGTTTAAAACCGTGTAATGGTCTAAATATTGTATATTTGTGACATCACAAATGGACAGATATCCTGACGGCTTGTTTCAAACGCACAATTTCTAAATACGGGCTGTGTGTATTTCTCCGTATATTGAGCTTTTTGATAGTTTAACAGTATTTATATAGCACTTAAACCTGCTTTATAATATAAAAGACATGAAAATCTCACTTTTTACGATATGGGACCTTTAACATTTTTCTCTCCTCCCACACATTCACTGTGCTATAGTGTACATTTTCTCCCTCAATCAGAGGTGAAAACCACAACCCTGACAAACTGTCAACAAAACCACATGAGACAGTCAGCAGGCCGCTCGTCCTCCATCCATTCTCCACGTAAAGAATAAAAGTCTAGACAGAGACAATGTTTGTAGTTTTGTGGTTGTAGCAGACGGAAGTGCATGATCAGGTCTGTATTAATAATCCCCACATCCTCTTAGCAAGGCAGGTTTGTTTGCCATCTCTAAGTCATCTGAGCAGCAAATCCTCAGATACAGCAAAAATCTGTAGTGGCTCCTTGAAGATAAATTAGGCACACAGAAACACATTAGATAAGAAACATGTAAGATTCTCCAATAGTGAAACCCTGTATCAAGTACATTTAGATTCAGTTGAAAGCTAGGCTTGGTAATGTTCTTCAAAACATTTTGTTATATTTGTTGAAATTCTCATTGCATCCCAACAGCAATCAATAAATCAAATGCTCTGACAAAAGAAAAAAGAAAAAACAATTCAGTATCTGTGGCTGTCACAGGACTGTAATAAGTCCGCTCGACAGCTGTGAAAACTAACAACAGCCATGTTCGTTGTTCATAGTGATCATTTTGGGGGAGTGTCTTTGGAGGGAGGCCTGAAGGGACGGACTGTCAGTGTTGCCGACTTGGCGACTTTCTCTCTAGATTTAGAGAGTTCTGGAGCTATAGCTGCTAGCTACTTTCAATGCAAAAGAGTTGGCAACACTGGACTGGGTTTTTGCGTTGGATCGTTTTTAAATATTCTTGCTAGTTTTTCAACATTAACAACCCTAGCTTTAACCGTACCTTTCACACTTTGTAATGCGATCAAACCGTTAAAGTGAGGCTTTGTAAATTTTGAGAGAAAAACATATTGTATTTTTCTCCAAACATAATCAAAAGCTGAAAGCATAAGCAATACTACACAATATTGTTAAATTTTATGCTTTTATTTTTTGTTCTGCTTCAGTTTGTCTAGTAAGACCAGTAGCATACACAGTATGGTGGCTAATGTTAGCAAACTTCTAATGAAGATAGCTGTGACGCTGACAATACAGAGTTATTTTACTGACTTTACGACTCATTTCCCTAGTGTTAAGGCCCACTAGCTGAAACTGTGCACCAGTAAATCCACACAAATCTTTTGTGACGAGTTCAACTTCGGTGAACCATAGCTTTGTGCCGTTAGAAAACCTTCTTGCCAGTGACCTCTTGAGGTAGCCGAAGGATCCAAAATGGAGGAAGCTTTTATAGGAGTCACTGAGGCGCTGGGCAGCTTTGGGGATTGACGCTTCTGAGATCCATGTTTCCCTCTAGGGGCTCCAAGCCCTAGATATCTCGGGTAAATAGACAGGCAAGTTCCCAGGAAAGGGAACTGCTCAAAGTCCACGATGTCCGGATCTGAAAGGAGGCGAACTGGCTTGGGGGTCAGGAGCAGACAGGAAGCTAGCCGATTGGGCTGCTAGCTGGATGCTAGCGGGCCGAGGTGCAGACTGGAAAGTGCAGACAGGACGGGCTCTGGAACGGCCTGGCATGGTGGTAAAAATGGCCAAAGACACACTGGGTTTCTTCTCACGAAGCCTTGGAGTCTGGCGGACGCTTTGAGGACCTGCGGGGCCAGTCGGGTACCCAGGAAGGGGTTAGGGGCTGGTGCAGGCTCAGAACGGGCTGGCTGCAGACTAGGAAATCTGAGCCTAATTGACTGAGTGGCAGGTTGGTTATGAGCAGTCCGGAGTGCTGGCTTGGAGACGACAGGAGAGTCAACTGATCAGGTTTGCAGGAAACTGTTGAGCCTCTTGCGAACAACATCAAGGTGAGGAACGAAATGACTCACCCATGGCTACTCCTTGAAATATTGCTGCTGAAGAGAGAGATCTTGTCGAGGAAGGGATTCCGCTCTCGTGAGTGAGTGGAAATGGGAGTCCGATCAAACTCCATAACCGTTTGTGAAAAAAGGCTTTGCTCTGGTGGGTCCATATTTGGACAGTTCGTACTGTCACGTTTGAAGCAGGCAGGTGGACCCAAATGCAGAGAGGACAGACAGACTGGTGCAGTTCATTGGTTTATTACATATAAGGCTTACAGGCAAGGCCGGTTAACATCAGGCGGGTAGTTACCAAACAGGTAGCCGGTAACAAAACTCCAAATAGCAGTGTTGACGACGACGAGTTGACAAAGAACAAAGGAACTGGGCTGGTATATGGAGTGAATGACTGATTGGGCAAGTGAGAACCGGTGATCAGGAGATCAAGTGAGTGCAGGTCTAATGAGGGACAGGTGAAACTAAGCGGGGCGGGGCAGACATCCAAAACTGGCGGGAAAACAAGAAGGGTCTGGCTGCGACCCCTAGCACCTCACGCCTCGCCCACCTCACACCCGGTGGGCCTTGCGTGAGGTGCTACTGAGGTGCTACCAGCCACAGCTGGACTATATTGATGAAAACACAAGAAGGTAGGAAGTGAAGTGATCTGAAACGAGAGGTGAGTAACAAAATAAAACAGGAAACACTAAACATGAATGAATGAATGAATGAATGAAACAAGGAAAAACATGAAGCAGGGCAGATTATGACACATTCAACGTAATTATACCACAACCCTAGATTAACCAAACACACATTTTATCATAACACTTAAAATATTTTCAGCACAGTATTGATGTGTGAGGCGATGCTATCCGCTGGTTGTACAAGATAGCTCTGACTGTAAACATTGTATCCAAGGAAATATTGAAGTGCACATTCTAGTATTTAGAAGGTGCAACCTTTGACCATAGACTGTATAGAAGAAGTGGACGTAGTCGCCGTGACGTCATCCCTTGGTTTGTGGACTGCCTTTTTGAAGCCTTGAGTTCGGCATTTTGGTCGTCGCCATCTTGGTTTTTGGCAGTCGCCAGCTTCTATGGGAAGTAGAATAATATGGTCTTCATAGTTGGCCTGTTTATCCAGGAGTATACTACTATTGCTGCTAGGGATGTCCATAATTAACCGATTAACCGTTTAACCGTTAACCGACATTAAGCATTTTAACCGCATAACGCTATCGGTTTAAACGGTTAAAAGAAATGTTAATAATTAACTCAAAAGCTGAGTGGCTCAGAGGAGCGGCTCGTCACTTTAAGGAGAAAAGCTGGTCCACCTTAACAGCCCACCTTAAGAAGCGGAGCCAGAGTTGCAGGATACAGGAAGTTGGCTCCGGTCTCTGACTCGCTTGAGCGGAGCGGAGGAGTTGTAGTTTCGTAGCATTTATTCACCGACAAATAAACTGTCCACACACTGCTACACCTACGTTCACAGCTAGAACACCACCAACAACCTCACACTCACCACCAACACACACACACGGTCTGTTGGTAACTTGCTAAAGTTACACAGACTACGTGTGCGGCGGCGAACACGAAGCCTGCGGCAATGCTAGAGCTGCTAACGTAACAAATACACACACTTTGTTGGACACTCGCTAAAGTTATGCCGGGCAGACAAAATATGTCCATTCTGTCCATTTGTGATGTCACAACTATACAGTTATATAGATCACTACACGGTTTTAAACATAAACATTCTAAATGTGTCCCAGTTTATTTTTTGTTGCAGTGTATGTAAATAACATCAGCTGACAGGAAGTAAACATGGACCCAAGCTGTTGCCTAGCAACGCAATTCCATTGCAATTCCATTGCAATTCCGTTGAAATTAGCTAAAACGGAGTGTTTCAGACAGAGTAAATACAGGTATATTCGGGCAGACAGTACGAGGAAAATAAAAGATTTTTTGAACATTACAGCATGTAAACATGTTCTATTAGAAACACAAAATACACATATGTACCTGAAAATGAGCATGATATGGGACCTTTAAGGCACTTCAGCATTGGCTTCACTCCTCAGACCCCGGAGTTGCCCACTGCCTTTGACCCAGACAGACTCAAACACTCAGCTATTCTAAAATCAGCCAAGACTTCTATTGAGCAAGAAGTAACTCTGCACAAAGTGTGCATTACTTCACTTCAGAGCTGTGTATAGGGACACATTGATTATAGAACATGTACAGATAACCTCTTATTAAAGCACCACTCAAATACACACGTGCGCTCACACAGGTCCTGTCACTGTGTCTCCCTGAACATTCCCTCCACAGCTTGTGTCGCTGCCTGTTTGAAAGCGGCTCGGTAATCCTGGATCAGAGAGTACAAAGGGCCCCAGAGTGCTGGTGATGTAAGCACTGTGTCCAGTGCTTACCCCACTGCTCTCCCTTCTCCCACATGCTGCCTGGGGGGTGAGGTGGGACAGGGACGAACATCCCCGTCGTGGGTGAACCTGAAGACTACAGACTGACTGGTGATACTGGCAGGCTAACAGCAGTCTGTGTGCTCTGTCTCAGGGGTCTGCTGCTGATGACCTGGGACACAGTGGGAAGGAGAGAGTGTTGACCAGATCGCTGTACAGGAATGTGGCTAAGCTGTGGGGAGTGGTGGATCAGCCCAGTGTGACCAGGAGCACAAACTGAGGAACGTTTAACTACACTTACTGTGCTTTGTTCGTGGAAGGCCACGTTGCCATAAGTGAGTATCACTGGGTAAACATTTACCTAGTTCACGCCTCTGGCAGCTTGTGATCTGAAATGGGTGGTGATGTTTGCTGTTATAAACTTTGCATGACTGTGTATGCATTCTGCAAGAAACAGATGTCTGTCAATCGCGTGCTATCTGAATATTTCGGCCATCACAGGCACTATCGGCTGTGTCATTTCATGGAAATGTCAGCGTCTCGTTGTGTGTGCCTGTAAACGTTTTTGGTGTGCGCTCTCTAAGGCCTCCATGGACATGCTGCAGGACTCCAGTCACACCATGTGGGGTCTGAACGCCCGCTTGAAGGGCTTCCTGGAGCAGGTTAACAGGCTGCAGGAGACCAACCAGCGGCTGGAGGCTCAGATAGGCGACTGGGTCATCAGAAGCACCTCACGCTCCCGGGACTGGTCCCAGCAGGAACAGAATGTCAAGGAGCTCCGTGTCCAGGTCAGGACTCTGTTTGTTTGTACAGATTTTTAGCCATCAGGTCATCATTTGAAACATCACTTGGACTGTTAAAAAGTGTTGAAATTTTCACCCGCTGTTTTGCCAGACGAAGTTATGACAGTGTTGCAGATTTGATACAGTGCTATTTACACACAGGTGTAATGAGTATGCTCAGATTATGCTCCATTACATCAGCTCAAGGCCATGTTGGCTGGCAGACAGCAGGAGCAGGTGTGAGAGACTAGTGTTGCTGACTACTGCATGCAACAAGACTGGGTAAAGCGGCTTTCATTGATTAAAACAACTGTGTAACAACACTCATAATGTTGTTGTTGGAACGTGATCCAAGAGCTGACAGTGTATGGTGGCTAAACGTGGGTTCTTGGCTATGACAGTTGTAAATGGCTGTTGATTATTGATGAGTCTCATGTTTTTACTCCAGCTGGTCAGGAGAATCAGCAAACCCCTTTTTCTGCTTCAAAACCAGCTGAATAATGAAACTCATTTGTCATCAAGCTAAAAGAAACATGTCTTAGTTCTGTAAGAAATTCTGGAGAAACACTGTTTTGAGCCGAGAGCAATGAAATGCTTATTTGTGATGTTTAAAAATACTGTATATCAGTACTTTGAAGGATCTTTATTTTTAAAAAGCACTCAAAGTGTATATACTGTACCTGCATGAGGTGAGAGGTAACTCGTAACAAACTTGTTGCAGAGGATTAGAAGCAGATATGTGTGTCATTACGCCTGAGTCACAGCCAGAGACAAGCCGGTTGTCACACGAAAGAATGAGGAACTCTTTATTTTAATCAGACAAGAGAGACCAGGAAATAAAGTAAAGATAATGTCTTTTTGCATTTCAAACATTAAATCCACACCCAGCACCACTCCCAGATCCCCAGGATGTGTCTTAATCAAACCTAAAAAGAAAATGCAGATATCACTCATAAGAGAAATGGTAGACATATTAGCACTCTTATAGCCAAGTTGTCTCAGACAAATTTTATTTCCTACACTGAAGAGTCTTTTAAAACAACCGATTAGACTGTTGTCAGGCTATTAAATAGGTGTTATAAGCCCCGTAGATGTGGGTCAATAGGGGCCTACTACACCCACTAGTAGGTTTTATCATCTATTCATATGGCAGATCAGCGAAAGAAGGAATAAAAGAACACAACAGTGACCTTTAGTAATATGTAATAAATATATTTAGTAATGTAATATGCGGGATAATGTACAGCTAGCGGGTCATTGTTGTGAAAGAAACCCCGACAGGGCGATGCCACATGGTCTTGCATCGCTTTGCGTCGGGGTGCGGCATCGCCCTGTCGGGGTTTCTTTCACAACAATGACCCGCTAGCTGTACATTGTCCTTTATTTATTTGTTTGAGGAAGACCTACACCCACTAGAGCTTAGATGTCCCACATTGGCCAGCGTCCCACATTACGGCAACTCACCCTATGTGATGATAAAGTCTTGACAGAAAGTCTTTAGGGCTTCGACTCTACAGGGAGCAAGATGAATCTCCTCATGGAGTCCAGACAGCAGCAAGATGATTTGCTAACAATGTAGGTGTGTCACTGCTCTATTGTGGATAGATGTAACCAACTGATATCACGACTGACAGCAGGTATTTAGGAGTGAGCATGCGTGAGAGGAGTGAATGGCAGGATGTATGACTACAGGCCTAAGTATGCAAATGAATAGTCTTCCTGACTGAAATTCATTAGTTCAGAGGCCATTCCACTTTTATAGACCAATAACCCTAACCGGTGTGGTGAGCTCACATGACTCGACGTGATGGTTTTTAACTGCTTCCTTGTGTTAACCTCACTTTCTGCATGAGTAATCGTTACTAACAGACATTTGAATGACTCGTGTTTCTCGTCGCGTACGGCGTCACCCAGCTCGTCTCCAAAGCTTGGCTGGCTGACGTTCCCATGACGATGACAGGCACCAGAGCAAACTCTGCTAGTTTCATTGTTCAGAGATCCAGGGAGTGCTTTCATGTCAACATTACGGGATTACTTTGCTATTTATCTTCTCAAGAGCCGCTTTATATTATCGTATTTACAGCACAGACTGATGCTAGTAAGACATTAATTAGAGATCTTATCAGTGTGCTGATTCACTCATCTAGGGCTCAAAAATAGGGGCAGTGTAATGAAACATCTATATAATGATGAGTGTATGCTTATGATTTAAATGTTATGGAATATTCCATGTTATCTTAAGCTTCCCTCCGACATGGGCGTGTCTTGTTCTGAAAGTGTCATGTGTGCACTCATAAGAAAACAAAGGGAAGTAAGGGTGTGTTAACATCTCTTGTGTGTGTGTGTGTGTGTGTGTGTGTGTGTGTGTGTGTGTGTGTGTGTGTGTGTGTGTGATAAAAGTCAAGGAGCCTCCTTTTTGTACTTGGATTCCTCCACTGGAACTTAAGAATCCTGTTATTTACACAGCCTTTTAGCCTAAACAGTGAGAATTCAATGAAACTGAAAAGAATTGTACTTTTTTGGCCATTTTTACACAGGCAGTTTAGCCACTGCTAATGCTAAACACATAAATACAGTCATATGTTGGCTGTGTTGAAGATATTGGCTTTATTCCATGTAAAATATAATTTATATACAGTATGTACATACTGAGATATGAACACTGATTTGTTTTGAATGTTACTTGTTACATTTTCCACTTTGGTTTCCCCAACAATTCAAATTGTAATTGCCATCTTATTATGCTATAAACCACACGATTTATTACTACTGACTAGGGCTGTTAATCGATGAAAAGATTGAATCGCGATTAATCGCAGGATTTTCTATAGTTAATTGTTAATAATCGCAAATTAATCACACATTTTTCAAAATATACCTTAAAGGGAGATTTGTCAAGTATTTCATATCAAAATGGGAGTGGGCAAATGTGCTGCTTTATGCAAATGTTTATATATATTTATTATTGGAAATCAATTAACAACACAAAACAATGACAAATATTATCCAGAAATCCTCACAGATACTGCATTTAGCATAAAAAATATGCTCAAATCATAACATGGCAAACTGCAGCCCAACAGGCAACAACAGCTGTCAGTGTGTCAGTGTGCTGACTTGACTATGACTTGCCCCAAACTGCATGTGATTATCATAACGTGGGCATGTCTGTAAAGGGGAGACTCGTGGGTACCCATAGAACCCATTTTCATCCACATATCTGGAGGTCAGAGGTCAAGGGACCCCTTTGAAATTGGCCATGCCAGTTTTTCCTCGCTAAAATTAAGTGCAAGTTTGGAGCGTTATTTAGCCTCCTTCATGACGAGCTTGTATGACATGGTTTCATATGATACCAGGATCTTCAGTCTACCTTTATAAGCCCGCTACATCCTCCGAAAGATCGATTGCATTAATGCGTTAAAGAAATTAGTGGTGTTAAAACGCATTAATTTTAACAGCCCTACTAACTGTTACTTCAACTTGATTCTTTTATGAAAGATAAACAATTTGATTGAATGAAAATCTTGTGTATTCTTGATTGTGATTCCCCTTTTTCAAAAATATCTCAGCTAACTTGATTTTAATACAAAAGTTGTGGTTTGTGAAACACCTTTGAGCCATCATAGCTGTCTAGTGAGCGGAAGCATTTAGCGAGACTCAGTTTTCCCTGTTCAGATCAGATGAGGTTTAATGACGGAGTAATCCAATTAAACTTGTAGAGGGAGTCTCTGTATGTATGTTTGTCCATCGATTTTCTCGACCGCCGTTCATCCGATCGTCTTCACACTTGGCGGGTGTATTGCTCAGTACCCAAGGACGTGCAGCGTCAAGTGTGAGCTTTTGAGATCTACGGGACATATTTATTAGTAGTGCATTACGCACACACTGTGTAGTGTATTGAGAGGACTGAAGAAGAAGCAGAAGACAGTTTGCCTAAACCTAAAGAAATTGTAGTTTTTATGTCTTAACCTAAAGGAGTTGTAGTTTTGCCGAAACCTGTTTATTTGCCTAAACCTAAAGAAGTTGTAGTTTTGTTGCCTAAACCTTAAGTTCAAGTTTTGTTGCCTAAACCTAAAGTTGTAGCTTTGTTGCCTAAACTTAAAGTTGTAGTTTTGTTGCCTATAAAGAAGTTGTAGTTTTGCAACAGGGGGCCCCTATTAACTGTTACACCGCCGAAGAGCATGCTGGGTACAGCTCCCTTTCCGTTGATGTTCATTTGAGCTTTTGAACCCAAATGACGTGTATACTCTAGCATTGCTTGGGGATGCAACTATGTCATGGCGGGTGTATTGCTCAAGGAAGCTCAGTGTCGAGGGTGAAGAAGGGTGAAGACCTAGCAAACGGACCGAACGGGCCCGTTCTGAACGGGCACTGCACTAGTTCAAGATAAAAAAGGAAACCAAAAATTATGAATAACACTAAACAAATTTGTTGTGTAGCTAGCTCAAAGTTTTGATCCTCATTATATAAAGCGTGCAGGTTTTTTTTTTTATCAGTCTTACTGTGATTGGATTTGAAAATTCTAAACAGGAAATGTACTTTTGCCAATCACAGGTCATTTCAGAGAGAGAGAGAGCGTTCCTCGCAAACTCCGATCAAATAATCAAACTAGGCAGTAGGCAAAATGTTTCCAGATACATCTTGTATTGTACTGTTGAGCTGTAAAATGAGAAAGTTTGCTCCGGCTGGTGGGCGGTGCTTGGTATTTCCTCAACTGATCTCAACATGGCTGCTGAGTCTCAACTTTCTCATTTTACAGCTAAACAGTACACTACAAGATGATTCTGAAAACATTTGAGGAGAGAAATAGTCATTACAATAACAGAAAATTGATTCATATGTGATCAGCGCTGCCTAGTTTGACCGTTTGATCGGAGTTTGCGAGTGATTGACAGCTGCTCAGAGACGGCAGACTCCAGATCAGCTCTGATTGCTTGTTTTCTTCCGGTCTGTGAAATCTTGCAAATGCCGTTATAGGAGCACCGGAGGACACCGGAGGAACATGATTTTTTTTCATATTACCTGTCTCATGCACTTCTGTCAGGATAAAGTGACCGTTTTATAAAAATAACTTTTTAAATTATATTTGCTCCATTCTTGCCTACTGCTGCTTTAATTTATTATGTAGAGTTTAACACATAGGTGGCAGGAAAAAAATAACGCAGTTATAATAAGAAGGAACATGCTGTTTGAAATCAGTATCACAGTATCTGCATGCAGGACACACAGTTCAATGTATCAGTTATTGCTCATAAAATCATTTCATATTCAAAACCAAACAAAGTCTTTCACTTTTATGTTGTAGACCTCAGCCCAGACCACCTTCACCAACTTACATTTTCATAGAAAAAGCTGTAGAATTGTGTATTGTTTTGTACTGTTCTTGATCTAATCTTATGTTATTGTGTTTTTTTGTTGTTTTTGTCAGGTTGGTGACCTGCTGATGGAGAATGCCCAGCTGGCGTTACAGTCTGACAGCATGAAGTCCAGAGCTGCTACCATCCAGGCCAGGTCAGCTGTACTGTAGCTCCTCTCCCTCAATCAGTACAGCCTAGGGCTTATTGATAAGTATACCACGCATGATATCGCATCCCATAAGCACTCGTTCACACAGTTTATGTCCAAAGTGATCTGGTACAAAGGAGGAAAATACTGCTTTTTTTGTATGTTAATAGGTAACATAGGAGAAAATGTGGTATTATTATTACTGGCCTGTAAAAGCATCACAATATACGAAGCATAGGTGTAGAATAAACTACCAAACTCTTGCTGTTTTCATCCTGCCGCAATGCTTTTCCACTCGTCTGTTATCTAACTCAGGCCAGTTCCCGCTCCTGTGAGCCAACCTGCATACAAATCCAGGCCGGGCTTTGTGCCGCGTCGGCACTTTCACTTATGTATTGATGCAGAGTGACACCGAGCCCCCCCCCCCATCACCCTCAACATACACACACCATCCCTCCATGCTGTCTGTCAGCCATTAACCCCTGAAGGACAGTGACGACACGCTGCAGCTTGAAATAAACACACCTGTTCTATTTATAGCTCCACCTGATGTGTCTCCTGACTAGCCGAGTGTGACTGTGAGACTCTGGACTCTGTTAATGACACACTTTAATGATGTCAAGGTCTTTTTTCATCCTATGTACTTGTAGCTGTGATTTCTGCAACACCCTCCTTCACTGTCATGCACCAAAATGGGATCTTTCAGCTAAAAGCACAATCTTCAACCCCTTATTGGATACTCACTAGCTATCGTTAGAAACCCCCTTTTAAAGGTCCCACATCGTGCTAATTTTCAGGTTCATACTTGTAATTTGTGTTTCTACTAGAACATGTTTACATGCTGTAATGTTAAAAAAAAACTTTATTTTCCTCATACTGTCTGCCCGAATATACCTGTATTCACCCTCTGTCTGAAACGCTCCGTTTTAGTGCATTTCAAAAGAATTGCAACGGAAATTGTGTTGCTAGGCAACAGTTTGGGTCCATGTTTACTTCCTGTCAGCTGATGTCATTCACATACACTGCAACAGGAAACAAACTGGGACACATTTAGAATGTTTATGTTTAAAACCGTCAAATGGTCTAAATATTGTATATTTGTGACATCACAAATGGACAGAAATCCTGGCGGCTTGTTTCAAACGCACAATTTCTGAATACGGGCTGTGTGTATTTCTCCGTATATTGAGCAATTTGATAATTTAACAGTATTTATATAGCACTTAAACCTGCTTTATAATATAAAAGACATGAAAATCGCACTTTTTACAATATGGGACCTTTAAATGAAGTTAAACTAGGGCTGGGCAATATGGAGAAAATCAAATATCCCAATATTTTATGTATATATATATACATTTAACACCTCAATATCGATCTTGCGATGATATTATAGGGTTGACTACTGGGGTTTTTGCAAAATATTTACACAATGAGATTTTTGATAAATAATACGTGGGTAAAGGCAAATAATAGAACAGCTGGAATAGTCTGGTAAGTTCAGAAAATAACATTACTTTACTGTAATGCAGCCTTTAAAACCAGGAAACACTTATGCCATATTACGATATCCAAAATGTAAAACGATATCTAGTCTCATATCAGGATGTTGATATAATATTGATATATTGCCCAGCCCTAAGTTAAACTGGATATTTGGCAAGACTAAGGAATGTGTCAATACGTCTAAGCAGAAATAAAAACTTTCCACCTGACTTTGATCTGTTGCACTCTGTTTGAACCTTCACACCCTTTCTTCCCTGTGTTTATATGAGGTTTTTATGGAATTGATGTGTGTTAAATGATTAACAATAAACACAGAATGGGGCTAAATGAATAAACTTGGCTGTTGACATCCCATCGTAGGTGTGAGACGGAGGAGAAGAACACCAGGCATCTGGAGCAACAGGTGTCTCTGCTCAGGGAGTCAAAGAGGAAGGCGGATCAGAGCAGCACGACGCTGCAGGCAGACCTTCGCCGCTCCGTGACAGACCTGCAGGAGATGCACCACGAGTTTGAGGTCACTAAATGTGCTGCTTGCAATTTCATCTTTTTCTTTCTTTCTTTCCAACTCCAAAACTCTGTCTGCCTCTTTCACTGTGCACTGTGCGAGCCGGAGGGTGGGCGCTACACTTCGGCGATCCCGACCGACGGCGTCATTATAGCTGTAACCACTGTATGGGCGCAGTGTAGGCGCGGTGCGGGCGCGGTGATTAGCTAGCCAGTGGGGCACACGGAATTGCACTAAAAAGGCACGCACGACCAGCTCGGCTATGTTAACAAAACACAGAGAGGCTCGGATTACAACCATAAATGGTATCAAATATGGATGTAGTCTCTGTGACATCATCCGTAGGTTTCTGAAGAGCAAAAGTGAAGCTCAAAGTGGGCAGTTCCGGCCGTCGCCAGCTAGTGCTTTTCCTGCCTCAGCCTCCCGACCGTGGCGGGAGGGAACAGGGGAGACACCGGAGTTTTGGTCGGAGACGATAACGTTTCTCTCTGCGGAGCCCCGTCACTTCACAAGACACGGGAAACCTCTTTTGGTCTGGAGGAGCTGCAGCAGTTATTTCTGCACAAACGTCCACTGTACATTCACTAGATATTCTCAGAGCTAAACTAACTCTTCTGCAGTGTGTACTGTGCGCGCATGCACGTGAGGTGGAGCGGTGTGTGAGTGAAGGCAAGCAGGCAGATGAGCAGAGTACAGCAGAGACTCCGGTCCTGGAGACCAAAGCTACGGTCTCCCCCGCATCCTCCGACCGCGGCCAACACTGTTTAACAGACGGGCTTCACTAGATACAACCAAGAGGTTTTGGTGCTTCACTGGAGTTTGTGTTGGAGTCTGAGTCTGAACAGCGTAGCCACACGCGAGCGCACATGGGACACCGACCCAGATTGATTTATACGTGTAAGAAGTTACAAACAGTCCCTTTAAGTACAGCCTTTCGGAGCCTCTAGTGTGGCTGTTGACTCTTAGTCTTGCTACAGTCCTTTTTGAAAATGCAATGTTATGTGATCAGCTGATTGACCAGAAGCTAGAAGATCTGTGAGGATCTGTTTCGCCAGCCTGATATTGGTACTAAATTTGAGAATGAGGGAAAAGAGTTTGGAGATGCTGACCCTGACCAGGACAACTGGTTCTAAAAGAGAAGAGGAGGTGAAATGATAAACAGTGGTAGCATACTGTATTTACATGTGTAATTACCTATCTTTGTTATTACAAGTAAAGTTATAAGTAGCCCTGTTTCACTTTCACTTCCAACCCCGACATTATAGTCCAGTCGTGTGTGTGTGTGTGCACATTTGATTCCTGAGAGCTACGTTTCACAGCATCTAACGATTCCTCGTCTCTTTACTCTGACCTCATCCCCCCGCTCTTCCTCCTTTCCTACCTCCTCCACTTCATTTTCTCATTCCTGCTGACTAATGCTTCCCTCCCTCACTTCAAGTGTCTTTTCTTGCACACACACACACACACACATATGCACACATGTAGGGCTCAATAATCTCCTTTTGTCTCTTGCCTCTGCATTGCGTGGACTGTCTCACTCTCTAACCCCCCCACCCCCTCCCCACACACACACACACACACATCATCATCACTCTTGCCCTCCTTTGCATTCATTCACCTCTTCATCCACAAACATCTCCCTCTTTGTCTTGTTTTTCTCTTCTCACTCTTTACATCATTCACTCTCTTCTCACCCTTTCTCTCTGTCTCTCTCTGTCTCTCTATCTCTCTTCCCCTCCCTCCCCCTCTTGCTCCATCTGGTTGGTTGTTTGCAGGCAGCCCGGGCTCTGCAGCTGCAGCGGGTCGGCTCCTGCGATGCTCTGTTAGCGACGGCCGCAGCAGCAGCAGCAGCAGCAGGAGGAGGGGAGGAGGAGGATGGCACAGGGATGGAGCTCACCCAGCTCCTTGACCGAATCAGAGCGGCGCAGTGCAACCAGGCCAGACTTCCCGGCCTGGGCGAGAGACACCTCGGCCTGCTGGGTGCTGTGTCAAATCCACTTCCAGGCCCGGTCGGGCCCACTCGCTCTGGAGCAGCAGCAGCAGCATCCAGAACACACGGAGGAGTTCTCAGTGAGGTACGCATCTACTCCTACATCTTCACTTATCTTTCTATGCCTCTCTCATGTTGTCCTGGCCCACTGCCAGCCAGACACACCCTCAAGACCAACTCCAGGCTGTCCCAGAGGCAAGGCTGAGTGATGTTTATGCTTGGCTGGAGTTCAATGGTTAGCAGAGTGTTTGACTGTGGTGAAAGGCTGTAGGGTTAGGACTCACCATGCCTCTCTGCCTGTGTGTGTGTGTGTGTGTATGTGTGTATTTACCTTCTTGTGTATGTTTTTGCCTGATTGTTTCCTCACTCACTTCACCATTTTACTGGCACACACAATTACAGTATTGTGTTACAACAGCAGTTACTACTCTGAGTGAATGATCTTCGTTAAATATTCATGAGACAACCTGAGCATTCTCACGTATCTTGCAGATTTTCATCCGTTATCCAGTAATAGATTTTTTTTCATTTCAACGTAGGAGCTTTTCTGCTGTTGTTTTAGCCTGTAACTGTCCACCTTTCTGTTATTACGGGAAAAAGCGCAGTCTGGGGTGCTTTTTATGATCCCGGTGTTCCTGTGCCACGGCACAATGACTTTGATCTGACAGCAACAATAAAGTGCCTTCACCAAGAGGCTGCAAGCTACCGGAAGGTTTTATGTTGTTTACATCAGACCTCCTCTGTCTGCTACACAATGCTGCAGTCAAAAGCCTGCATGATGTCCATAATCATCATGGGTGACAGTAATATTGAAAAGAATGTCTTTCTGAGAAAAAGTGTTATACTGGCTATATTAACACAGGGGTTCTCAACCTTTTTGGGGCCAGGGACCCCTTAAAGGGGAGAACATTTTCCAAGGAACCCTTTATAATTCTAACACCGATTATGCTTACTAACATTTGTACTCTTAGTTTTCATTGGATCTATTTGTATTCTAAAACTTTTCTACCTAAATACTTCAGACCTGTTTGATAGTGATAAACAGAAACACATTTCAATTTGATTCGACCACTTTGTTTTGCCCTGATATTCTGGGTGCTTTGTAATCGGATGTCGCTTTAGTTTGGCCGGCTTCGTGGCTTTCTAGCTAGCTAGCTGGCTAATAAGCAGCAGCAGGAACGGTTCGTTGCTTCCTGAGGGAAGTGACAGATTCATGACAGATTGACGTGATGTGTCACAATCATATCAGAGTTTCTATTGGCCCAAAGCTAACGTGGGTGGGAGTAATGGACACAATATGCTTGTTTTATTGGTGCAAATGGTCCCCATCTGTAGATATGTACCTTTTTAATGATACAGCACAATCTTATAATTTATAGCAAATTATTTCGCTGACCCCCTGACAGAGTGCCACGGACCCCACTTTGAGAATCACTGTATTAACATGCAATCAGCTGGATATTAAACAGGCAAAACCTGCACTTCCTGAGAAGAGTTGCATTGTTTCCTTCATGAGTTGGCAAAGTTGGAATGCAAAACCCTGATGCAAGGCAAGGCAAGGTTTATTTACATAGCAGCAACAATGCAATTCAAAGTGCTCTACATAAAACATGAAAAGCATTGTGACAAAGTGCAAAAGAAATACACCACAAAGGATTCAACTACAATTAAAAACAGCCAGTAAAGAGCCAAGAGAATAAAAAAGGAGTTCAAATATAATGAGACTAAAAGAATAAAAGTGAATAATTATTTGATTTAATAAAAGGCAGCGGCAAAAGGAAAAGTCTTCAGCCTTGATTTAAAAGAAGTGAGAGTTGCTGCAGACCTGCAGTTTTTCTGGGAGTTTGTTCCAGATATATAGGGCATAAAAACTGAACGCTGCTTCTCCAGGTTTAGTTTTGCAGGCACCAACGCTACCAAAATGACATTACATCCATCATTATATTCCTGTATAAGTTTAAAGGTTTCATGTGGAGTTTTTTGGACCCAAACAAAAGTGATGTGTAAACACATTGTGTGCATCCTTCAATGTGTTGAATGCATTTCCTTCCTCATAAAACATTTGCAAAGCTGATTTGTTTGCATTCTTTACATCCACGTTTGCCAGCTTGTAGACTTCTTCCCTTTTGCCCTCGTTGGTGCATTGCTGTGTTTCTCAGCATGTTACCGATGCCTGTCAATCAGGTGAACTGTGTGAAACCACTGGCAGGACTGTATGTTACGTTGTGCATACTGCGCCTGAAGCATGTGCACATTACAAACAAAACAGGGGCCCACTGGTATAAACAGATCTATAGCACCACTGCTGGTCAAAATCTCCACAGAGTACCTTTAAATTTGCTCAGTTAGAATCTCTTTAATGGTTTATGATAGAAACTTAAAATTAGTAACAATATGTACAGATGTAGAGACACCAGTGATCTGTCAAAAGAAAAAAAACAATTAAGTACAATTTAAAGTTGATGTCATTTGTCATTTACATACATTGCAACTGGAAATAAACTGGGACACATTTAGAATGTTTACGTTTAAAGCTGAGTAATGGTCTAAATATTGTAGTTTGTGACATCACAAATGGACAGAAATCCTAACAGCTTGTTTCAAAGGCACCATTTCTGAATACGGGCTGTGTGTATTTCTCTGTGGATTGAGCGTTTTGATACTTTAACAGAATTTATACAGCACTTAAACCTGCTTTATAATATAAAAGACATGAAAATCTCACTTCTTACAATATGGGACCTTTAAAGATACACTGTGACAGGATCCATTCTGAATAATGAATACTTTAACTTTTGATACTTCTTTAATGCTAATACCTCTGTATTTTTTATATAAGTAAAACTTTGAATGCAGAACTTTTACATTGTGGTGTTGCTACTTTATAGGTGAGTTTAAGTTTAAAGTATCTCTTCTATCACTGCCTGAGAAAACAGATGGAATTATAATGCCCATGCCTTTGACATCCAACTTTATGCAACATAAGGAATCTTGTTGGCCAGTGTTATCAGTAATGAAGAGCTGATGTAGGATAATCTTGGCCTAAATTTGCTTGTCATATCATTTTCCGATTAATCAAAATATACTTTATGCATTGAAACAGAAAATGCGAATCGTTGGAGTAATATATTAAGCAGGGAATAGCTTACATAGCTTGAGTCAATCTTCTTCTGTTTTTACTGTCAAAATATTGTCATAACTTCACCGCTTCACTGCATTTGAACGGGGCGAGGACAGAGGGTGCGAAGCTCCTAACAGCTGTACAGTGTACACACGGCTTGTACAGCTGTGTGAACACGCAGGCCTAGGTGTCTGCTCCGCTGTATGTTTACCGAAACTGAAACACACACTACCAACAGCACCACCTGTGGCTGCTTCACCTCTGACTGTCCCCGTGCCAATGGGACAGAACTGTAACTCACAAGGTGTGTGTCTGTGCGTTAGCTGGTTGTACTGTACGTGCTTCTCATCAGGCCGTTTATCTATCAGTTCCAAGAATCCACATATCATCAGCTGCTGCACGTGAACACATTCAGTACACATTGATTTGGGCTAGAAAGACAGTTCCTCCATATTATCCCATGCTGTTGAAGTTAAAATGAGTGAGAGTGTGTGTGGTTGGGTGTATTTGGATGAGCTGGGGGCAGTGGTGGTGGTGTTGGGGTTCTCGTACCTCTTTTAATGTCTGATCCATGTCGCCTCACCCCAGGAAGAGGCAGCGTGGACGCAGGTGAGCCTCGGCGGCGCTGCCCTGAGGGAGGCCCGGGCCGAGCTAGCTGAGGCCAGGAGGCAGTGGCACTCTCTGCAGGTGGAGATTGAGACCCTACATGCCTTGGTAAGAAAACACACATCATTACGTATCACCGCGGCCAACTCCCCGACTATCACACTGACAACACTTCTTCCATGGCAAGTGGCAGAGTGTGTGTGTGTGTAGATTTTGTAGAAATGATAAGATTATAAGTTAAGAAAAACTGAATATTTACATATTAGAAGCATATAATACAGCATGAAACCATTAAAGGAGCTAAATTTGAAATTCAGCGCGTTAATCTAGCAGCTAACAACTATTGTCTATGTGCAATATAATCACTGTGCAATAGAATTTTTCCACTTGTGCAGTTTTGTTAATAGTCTGCTTATTGTCAATACTGTATATACTGTTCCTATTTTTTTATTTCCTTATATTTAAATTGTTCATATTTTGTTTCACTTTTGTTTTGCTTTTTTTTCCTGTGTTGGCTGATGCTTCTTGTTTTTTGCACTATCCCCTTTGCTGCTGTACACTGCAAATTCCCCCACTGTGGGACTAATAAAGGAATATCTTATCTTATCTTGTCTCTCCTAAAGATATAGAGGAGTAATGTCTACCTGAGCAGAGAATGAAGTCACTCTTCCTCTGTGTGTGTTGTAATCTGAGCTTGTCTGTGCTTTGTTTGCGTAGCCTGTCCAGCCGTGAATGCATTTTACATATGTGAGTCCCAGTGTGTGTCCCACGCTGACTAGCTAATCGCTGCCACTCTGCACTGCGCTCATATAGCAGTGATAACGGCGTCTTCTAAAGATGATCTTTCCAGATATTCCTGTGGGGTGAAGTATGTTAAGAGTGTTTTTTTACAACCCCCGATCAGCTCGGAAGTCCTGCACCGATTTCAAATCGTAAATATTAAACGTTCAATATTTACGATGGGATATCCTGTTGTGTGTGGGGAACCCCGAGGACAGAAGACGACGCAGTCACGTGGGAAAGAACGATAGCCAATTGAGAACCAAGCCGACTGAAGTGGAAGGACAATCACCGCCGTCATGGCAGCTGCGGCTAACACATGAGCTAATGCTAAACGTGAAGCATAAAGTAGTAGTAAGACGGAGCTCAGAAATGGAGGACCAACTTGTCGATTTGGGGCAAAAACACAAGTGTCTATTTAACATGTCTCCATGACTTCATCCATCCATCCTTTTTGGATGTACAAAGTAAAAACTAACATCGCTAATTCTTCATCTCCGTCGTCCCCCATGTTTGTTCACGTTTGATCATGAGAGATTTTGCGAGATTTCCCCTTTTTTTTAATTCGGGACTCTTGTTGTTCATGAATGAATCTGTTAGTATGTGGTGTGCTGTTTTGGCCAAACCGTTGCTCTCCACACACTACAGGATCAAAACTGTTAACATAACATAGCATGTCGTTATGTGTGGGCTCTCACATTTTCAAAACCTGTTAAGTTTTGAAAAATCTTTTAGTGTGGGCCAGCTGCTAGCTTTTAGCTGCTAGCTGCTAGCTTTTAGCTTTTAGCTGCTAGCTGCGGTTGTGTCTAGAAAGGAAGCCACAATTTGGGAAACTCTCACGAGATGGTTAAGGTTAGGGTAGGTTGTCGGGCAGCGCCTCTCTGAACAGTTTTTGCACGTTTGCGCAATTTGCGGGATACCTTCTAGACACTAGCCGGCTAAGCTGGCGCCATGTTGAGAGCGGTGTGGAGGAAATCCGTCAATCATAAATATGCTCTAAATTTCCAAAGCTTTTCATAAGATTTTAACTTTCAATCACTCCTGGTTCCTATTGATTCCTTGATTTACTATTTACTACCGTATGAAAATAATCTACAGAGACTTGAAACAAGATGAAACAAAACAAGATTTATTTATTTATTTATTTATTTATTTACTTACTTACTTACTTACTTACTTACTTATTTATTACCTCCGCCAAGGCCGAAGTCCTAAGAAGGAGGTTATGTTTTCACCGGCGTTGGTTTGTTGGTTTATTTGTTTGTTGGTTTGTCTGTTAACAGGATTACTCCAAAAGTCTGCGATGGATTTGAATTAATATTTTTGGAAGGGTGGGGTGTGGCACAATGAACAATCCATTAGATTTTGGTGGCGATCTGGATCATGATCCGGCTTCGGGAATTTTTTTAATAACTCCGTTCAGCCCGTGCATTAACAGCACAGGCTTTAAGACATGCGCAGTGTAACTGATGACGCGTTCATGACGCGACATACAGCTCATCTCAACATAAACAAAAACACATGTGGATGATGGCGCAAGCTGAACGGCGAGGGGGATGGGCAGGGAAGTACATGAAACCTGTCTTGGCGGGGTCTGCGCTTTCCGAGTGCACTTCTAGTTTATTTATTTATTGCTGGAGTTGGGTAGGACTGCAGTTGTGAGAGCAGGTACTGGAAAATAGCCTGCGATAATGTTTATGCAATTGGTGATCAGTTAAAATATGTAAAATCACCAGTACGGGCGCCTGGGTTAGCTCAGTTGTTAGAGCGGGCGTCCATGTATTAAGGCTTGGTCCTGACCGCGGCGGCCCGGGTTCGAATCCGGCCTGTGGCCCTTTCCGCATCCACTCTCTCTCTCCCCCCTTTCAAGACTCTATCCACTGTCCTGTCATAAAAAAAATGGAAAATGCCCCCCAAAAAAAAAAAAAAAATCACCAGTACGGTCTGTTAAAGGTGCAGTGTGTAGGATTTAGTGGCATCTAGCAGTGTGGTTGCAGATTGTGTAACCAACTGAATAACTGTCCGCTCACGCCTCCTTTTCCAAGACTGCTGTAACGTGAGCCGCCGAGTGCAAAACCGTGGTGACACCGTTCCCCCTCGCTCAGAGGACATCCATACCATAATAACACTACTTTAGGAGCAACGGAAGAAGCTGGCTGTACCACGATTTTGCTCTCTGTGGCTCGCATTTCCACAGTTTCACAAGCGTGTCGGAGAACTACGGTGGTCTTCAGGTCACGTAAAAGGTGAAAGTCTCTCTCTAGAGCCAGAGTTTGGTTTGTCCGTTCTGGGCTACTGTAGAAACATGGCAGAGCAACATGGCGGACTCTGTGAAGAGGACCCGTTCCAAGGGCTCATTCTAAGCTAACGAAAACACAACAATTCTTAGTTTCAGGTGATTATATACTAATGAAAACATAGTTATGAATACTATAGAACATTTCACAGTTGTAAACATAAACATTCCAAATGTGTCCCAGTTTATTTCCTGTTGCAGTGTATGTGAATGACATAAGCTGACAGGAAGTAAACATGGACCTAAGCTGTTGGCTAGTAACGCAATTCCGTTGCAATTCCCTTGAAATGCACTAAAACGGAGCGCGTAAATACAGGTATATTCAGGCAGACAGTATGAGGAAAATACAGGTTGATACCATTACCATTTTTGATAATAAATCCCCCCGAAATGCTACACACAGGCCCTTTAAAATTGATAATGTAATAACTGCATATAATGTGATTTAAAATATGATAAAAAAGAGTTAAGCGTCTAGCGCAATGTTAGTGGTTCTGTGAGGCTGTACTTAGCCACAGCTGTGCTTTTAGCTTAATGCCAACATATTGTAAGTATGCTAAAAACATGGCTTTATACACCTAAAACCATGGCAGTGTCCTTGTGGCTCAATCTGGGTTCAACTCTCAGCAGTAGGGCCTAGGGCTAACTATTAGACCATTTACAGTTGAAACGTAATTTGTTTCTACGTGCTTCTTTAGAGTCAAGGATAACTGTGTAGTCATTATCCTAATAACTCCTTGCTTTTCAGGAGAAAGGCCTGGAGAGCTCCCTGCAGAGCACCCAGCATCTGTACTCCAGCCAGCTGCAGGATCTTTCCCAGGTGATCACCGGGCTGGAGAGCGAGCTGGAGCAGGTGAGGAGCGGCCTGGCAACCCAACGCCAGCGCCACAGCCAGCTGCTCAACACCAAGATGAGGCTGGAGCGGGAGATCGGCACTTACCGACGTCTGCTGGAGCGCGAAGAGGGCAGGTGAGAGCAAGAGGCGGAGAAAGGAATGGGGACGTTAGAGGAAGCAGGAAGGAATCACTCAGTGGGAATTTTGTGGTTTCAGTGTGAACCAGGAAACTAATAGATACTTTGTAGTTGAAAAGGTTTTTCCCAGAACACTGGAGCAGCTTCATATTCACAAACTGAAAATATACATAATTATATAGCAAGTCTGCATCTAAAAATCTGACTCTACACACACCCTGACATGAATATGACAGAAACTGCTCCACTTAAAGGGACTGCTTGTAACTTCTTACACGTATAAATCATTGCGGGTCGGTGTCCCATGCGCGCTTGCGTGTGGCTACGCTGTTCAGACAAGACTCCAACACAAACTACACGGGAGCACCAAAACCTCTTGGTTGTATCTAGTGAAGCCCGTCTGTTAAACAGTGTTGGCCGCGGTCGGAGGACTCGGGGGAGACCGTAGCTTTGGTCTCCAGGGCCGAAGTCTCTGCTGTACTCTGCTCCTCTGCCTGCCTTCACTCACACGCTACGCTCCTTCTCGCTCTTTCGCTCCACTCTCACGTGCATGTGAGCACACTACACACTGCAGAAGAGTTAGTTTAGCTCTGAGAATATCTAGTGAATGTGCAGTGGACATTTGTGCAGAAATAACTGCTGCAGCTCCTCCAGACCAACAGAGGTTTCCCGTGTCTTGTGAAGTGACGGGGCTCCGCAGAGAGAAACGTTATCGTCTCCGACCAAAACTCCAGTGTCTCCCCTGTTCCCTCCGGCCGCGGTCGGGAGGTTGAGGCAGGAAAAGCCAACACTAGGATCAGAATTGATTCATGGAGAGACCTTCGTCTGGTCAGCTAACATTACTGCCAAGCAGCTGAAATATAGAGTGATATTGTGCTTTTAGCTGACGTGTGTCTCCTCACTGCTTTGAGCGATGCTCGTTCATGTCTATGTAGAGCGAGCACAAGCGCGAACAACAGGACGCTGACTTTCATTGACTTAACGGCCACAGGTGTCGCTGTTAACAAGACATTTCTGATTCTTACAAATAGTCCCTTTAAAATAAACTATTTTCTTAGTTGTTCCTTTATGTGGCTTTCAAACAGATAATTTCATGTGCTGGCATTTTCAGAAGATTCTGTTAGGGATTATGTAGAATCTCTCTGTATAGAAACTGAAAATCCACAATATGAATTGCAGGTTGAGACATACAGAGGCTGTAGAGTACAGCCAAGTGAAATAGTGACATGTAACAACAGCGATTGGAAATTGACCACAAATTCTAGTAATTTTATAAAAAGTACAAATGATGAGTGAAGATGACAACCTTTCTACCAGTGATTCAGAGCCTAACATGCAGCTCTGTCTTGAATCAGACAAGATGTCTTTGTCTGGTCTCATAACTTATTCCCTGCCAGCGTCAATCTGTTTTATTAGGAAATATTCTATTCTTTTGGCACGGCCTGTAATTATCATAGACATCTCGCATCCAGCTCCTTTGCAATTTAACACCTTGGCTGCATCAAACATGTGATTGTCATTTTATAGTTTGAGGAAAGTAATTTGCTTTTATGACTCTTGGTGGTTACAGACAGACTGGAGTGCTTCCTTCCACGTTTCTTTAGATGCTTTTCATTCGGGATATGACTTTGACTGATGTCACTGACGCAAGGGGAGACAGGACGTGGCATCTGAAATTTGCATTGTTTGTTCATATTTGGGAAGGGTGGCGACTTGAGTGGGCAGCAAGTACAGGCACAAAGGGCTGTGTGACCAAAACAAAAAGAGACGAGGGCAACCTCATACAGTGAAAACGACTCTCTCTCACTGAAGCATCTGCACACATAAAAGCTCAAAGGTTTGTGAGTTGGGAATGTCTGCAAATGAACCAAATGAAAGGCACAAAAGATACTGCTGAAAGGTCAGTGCACAATACTTTTATATAATCTTTTAACCATCCAGAGTCTTGTTCCGGCTGTGCAAAGAGAGCTCATATGTGAGAAGGAGAGAAGGAGGTAGAGAAGGAATAGAGGAGGGATGGATGAGAAGACCATTCGCAAAAGTCTGTCACTGAGTGACTGAGTGATTGAGTGATGAAGTTACACGATTGATCGGTCGAGTGTTGGAGTTTCCTCAGTGGCCGTGGCTCTTTCGTCCTTTATGCAAATTAACCCTTCCAGCTCACGAAACTTGGACCAAGCTGTGAAACTTGGACCAAGCTGTGAAACTAGACGATCTGGGGTGGCCTGACAACCGGTTTAAAATAAAAATAAAAAAAATGAAATGGGAAGGAGGAGGGGAAAGATAGGGGAAGAAAAAGAAAAAAAAATCCCTCTCCCAACACTGAACCCTCTCTCTCCTGTCAGGTCTGGGGGCTGTTCAGAATGGGCAGAAGGGGGACAGTAGACCCCTCTGACAGCCAGCCCCCTCCAAATACAAATAAAGAACAATTTATAAAGACAAAATATTATAACATACCACTGTCAGACCATGAGATACTATAAAACACCCCTGACACCAAAAATATTCATCCCTCCACCCCCTCTCTCTCTTTCCCGCCCTTTTCTTTCTCCTCTTTAAATACAAACAAACAAACACCCTACACCCCCCCCCCCCACCACACACACACTGCATACATGCAAACGCACACAACTGTACACACACACACACTAAACCTTACACAACAGACTGCCCTGCACTGTCAGTAACACCCCCCCCCCCTCCCTCCACCAACAGCCCTTATTCATTTCTCTCATTTTGTTCGTTTTGTTAGAATCACCCTGTCCCATTAATTCTGTCATGTCTCCCGATGTATTTTATTTATTCATTTTTCTCTTTTGTTTTGTTTCTGTTTGTCTTGTCAAATTTCACCTGTTTTGTTTTGCTTCACTAAGTAAAAGAAAGAAAGAAAAAAAACGACACGATCTAGTTCTAAACTGAAACCAGATTCAGCAGGGGCGTCGCCTATTTCTCACTTACAATGTTTTCAGAAGTAGATTTTGGTGGATTGTTTAGACGGAATAACAGAAAGTTTACCAGCAGGCCACCATGTTGTTTCCTGTTTGAACTGCGAGCAGAAAACCAGGGACCAATCAGGTGCATTCCACTTCACCGCTTGAACGGACATGTGGAGCAGCACGCCCCCTAGTGTCCACGCCGGACCTGGTGGACATATACCGCTGGATTTAACAATATAGACGTGACGACTGACAATTTGTGTAACACTTTAGCCACAAATTCACAGACTGAACGAACACGGGCCAGACAGATACTCCGAGTCTTGTTCACTTACACTCTTTCAGTTATCATCAAGGAGGTTAGCAATGAAGACAACTTCAATATATACCCAGCACACTGCAACACACAGATGTGATGGTATATTTTGTCCTCCTCTTCTCTGAATATTTCTGAAATCTAGGTCTGTCCGAATATTGTTTTCCCCCGCACGAACGTTCCACACGGGTGTGCGAGCATTCATAAGAACCGACAAAATCATTTTTAAAAAATTTGCAATCTGACGAAAATCCGTGCTTAGTGTGAAACAGCTTTAACTCTCTGCAAAGAAAGTGAATAAGCGTATTTTCCCCAAACATCCAACTGTCCCTTTAATCAAGCAATTAAAATGTAATCATGCACACATACAATCCACATGCCTTTTGGTTGTCATTACTCTCCACTCTGCCTGCAGGTACATGGGCCGAAATGGGCAACCAATGAGTCTGCGGCCCTGGAGGTCTTCCACGGAGGAGTCCAAAGAGAACAGGCTAGAGAACGGCTTCAGTGACCCTGCTGTTACTCCGGACGAACCAAAGTCTGAGCCCCTGCCTGAAATACCTCCACTCCTCCCAGCAGACAGTGGGCTAAAGAGAAGCATACTGCGTAGACAGCAAAGCCTTGTGATACTCACAGGTAACACACACACACACACACACACACACACATTCTCTTAATACAGTCATATCTTGTTATGATTTATCAGTAATGTCTTCTCACAGAGCCAGAAAAAGATAAAGACTTGCCACTCTCCACTGTGAAGACTCAGGAGATTCTTCAGGGCAATGTGGTGCGGGAGAGTGCTGTGGGTCACGGCACCATTGAGTAAGTATTGATCTTTTTGCCCCCCCATTGACCTGTAGTCAGCACCTTTGGTTCAGTCTGACGTGTAGGCATTTTTCGAGTAGTGAGCACTAACAGCATCACCGCCGAGGGCACGGTTATGCATTACCCAGATACAGTAAATGCCTTTCTGACTACGAAACAACATAGTTTCTTGCTTGCTTTAATGTCCTGAAGCCTTCACACCTCTCAGGCTTTCACTCAGTGAGTAATTAACGACTCAATCATCCACGTCATCCCCAGTCTGGCGACGTCTGGTCCAGCAGACTAGATGTACAGGCTCCCAAAGGAATTACCATTACACGTCGAACAAGTTACGAGTTATAAAACGTTTAGTCGGCTGCACAGGTTCCCATGAGTAATTCATCATGGTGCTGCATGGGAACTTTCCTCCTCTAATGGTTTGTGTTTGATGTGGAGATACCGCATGCCTGTTGCGAAGTCTTCAGGGCGTGGCACCTGTTATTGTTACACCAGACATGGGCGGAATTCTTTGGTCATGCTTCAAGTGTTACCAGACACATGCAGACACATCAAGTGTTACCACACACACACACACACACGCACACAAACATGTTATTTGGCATGTATAACGGCCAAAGAGAGCTACACACGTAAACAGTCACTTTGTTTGTGAGCAGCAGATCACAGTATAAGTCACTCTGTCACTTGATTGATACTTTACTAATATCAAGAGATTTCATTCATTAAATAAATAAATAAATAATAATAATAATAATACAAAATAAATAAATAAACAAAAAATAGAAATAAACAAATAACAACAATAATAATTATAATAATAATACTTCAGATCATTAAAAATAAACAAAATACAAAAGATCAGTGAGTGAAGGGGCGACTACGAAAAAGAATAGAAACAATGGAAGATATAATATTCATGGTAGAAAATGAATAGATGATTAGAAATAATGATAAAAAAAACTAAAATAATAATAAAAAGATGTATATTGTTGTTGTTGTTTATTATTGTTGTTAATTGATTTCCAGGAATAAATATATACATACATTTGCATAAAGCAGCATATTTGTTCACTCCCATGTTGATAAGACTATTAAATACTTGATAAATCTCCCTTTAAGGTACATTTTATGAGACAGATAAAAAAATGTGTGATTAATTTGCGATGAATCACAGTGAACTATGGAGAATCATGCGATTAATATCGATTTAAAAAATGAATCGTAATTAATCGCATGATTGTCCATTGACAGCCCTAAAATAAAGATATCATATTATTATTTTTCAGTCATTTTGAATTTAGTTTGGTGAAAATGGCAAAGGTCTCAGGTCCTGATCCTCAGTGAGTCTATTCAGTTCCAGACTGATTGCATGTTGTTACAAAGGGAGTGCACATCATGTTATATAGCTGTCATACCTGGTCACAATAAGGCAGCTGAAGTGTTCTCCCTTGCTGCCCTCTGGTGTTACTGTGCAACCAGTTGTATCGTGCATAAATGAATGAATGAAAGGATTTTTATTTCATTTATTTTTTTGTCCTACTGTACCATTGAAATAGCCCATCCCACATGGGATTACATGACACACAATAATACTATACATAAACACATTGACTTCCGGCAGTTGACATCCACTTTCAAAAGGAAAGACAAATAATTTCTTCATACCGCATACTATAAATGTTGCTGAACAAAACATGTTGGACTCATAAACAGAATAGAGACCTCAAACATAAAAAAACAACCACCTCTTGCATTCAAACCATTTTTATTCTTAGTGTCCATGCATTGTCTAACCTCTTTCCTATCAGGACAGAGAAGATTGACAAGGTGATAAAGCAGTGGGAGGGCTCCTTCTTCAGAGGGAATCCCAAGCTGCGGAAGAAGTCGGTGTCGCTGCGCTTCGACCTGCACATGGCTGCGGCCGACGAGGGGTGTGCCCAGACCAAACAGGACAGCCTCCCCGACGTGGAGGTGCGTCTGATCATGAAGAGATCTCGCAGCATCCCGGCTATCACTCAGTGACTCTTACCGGTTCGCCAGAGTCAAGTTTGAGGTTACACTGGTGATGTTACAGAATATAACAGCTGTGTCATTGACTTTTGGGATATTATACCAACCATTATCATCATGCTTAATATGTATTTTCAAAATCACAACATTTTATTGACCTTTGCATCACAACTGATGACTGATTCTCTCATCAAATCTGGATTCCCGCAGGATAAACATTACCCATCAGGCTTCTGTGCTGATCTAATGGGGCCATTTTTATAGTGTCAGAAAACCATCATCAAATATATCAGACCTACATCCATCACCTTACAGAGGATAACAGTTTGATCTGTAAACATATTTCTTCATCTTCACTCTAGATGAAGAAGAAGTGTCTCTCAGTACTGTCATTGTTTCAGTATGAGGGTCACTGGACAAGAGATTATGGCAATCATATGACTCTGCTTAACTACAGCATTTAATTAACACACAACATACAGGAGGCTGAGTGCACAGATAGATGGAGATAGATGGAGATAGATGGAGGCGAGTCACAGATAACTATGAGCTGCTGTGAACTATGTAAAGGTGGATTTCTTTTGTATTTTTTCTTTAAGAGACTGTGTGGAAATTATTGGGGGCGGGGGGGGGCAGAAAAGGATTATTTTTTTTTTTATTAGTAATTGAATGTTATCCCTCTAGTTAGCACTTAATTTGTCACTTTCCAATAACAGCTCCCACCTTCACTTTATTCTGCATCTAAACAGAAAGCAGCACTACAGTAAAGTAGAATGTGTAAAAAAAAAAATCTTACACAATCTTAAATTCTTTGTGCACTTTTTCTTATTAATAGCGAAAATAATTGTAACAATTCAATAGAGCTATATTACTTTAATATTTTGTGGGCAGGGTGTTGCAAGGGTCCAGTGAAAATATTAATAATTCTGAAGAAGGTCGTGCTTATTTAAAAAAAAAAATCCCCCCCATTCCCACCCTATTAATTTCCCTACAGTCCCTAAATGCTTGCACTGCACACACACACACACACAGCACTTAGAAGAACATCAGCACTGAGAGATATCCAGGTTGTGTGCACTTTGAGGGTATTTCGTCGATGCAGTTCATTCTCTTTGTGGAGAAAAAAAATCTTGCAACTCAGCTGATAATGTAGCTATATTTCATGATGCATTATCGCAAAAAAAACTAAAAAAAACAGCTCACTGTGATGTTAACAGCAGTGAGGCTCTCAACACTCACCGTGTGTCTCACAGAATTTAGATTCCCTGTCTTAACCAGAGGAGGGCAGTATTTGTAAATAGTTAACACTGCAGTGTATCTTCAATGCTCAACTCGGGTTGTGTATCTGTTACACCTTAGGTTAAGAGTTTTTATGCAAAATTTTGAGTTGGCACCAAAGATGTTAAAAATAAGAAAAAGGATCATTGTGCATTGTATTTGGGTGCCTCAGAATATATATTCTATTTAAAGATATTATCTATGCAGTTCTGTGCTTGGTTTTGCTTTGCTTCATGAAGCACACTTCATTTGGGGAGCTCTGTAACTTCAGAATGAAGCGTTATGCTTTTATCTAACAATTTATCATTTAAAATAAAATAAAAAAATGTGCAGACTGTTGTGTTTTCTGACCGACATTTATCATCACGATCTTAGTTTGATTTACTAGAAGACACAAAGCGATTAACCGCAATGTGTTCCTTTATGTTCACTTTGATGATGAGGTAAAGGAAAAGATAAAGCTGTTTTTCACACTTTCACACGTGCCGTCTCTCTCTCTCTCTCTCTCACGCACATGCACAAAGTGTAACAGTTCAACGTGTTTATTTTTCATAACAATTTGAAAAAACAATATGAATATACAGAGAAGAAATTGTTTACAGTGCAGTATAATAAATACATTCTGAACTATACAACTAGGGTATATATGCAAAGTTTCTGCTTTGAAATGAAAGGACATGACAATATTCAGTCAGTTCTTCTAGTCTATTACTAACAGAACCTTCAAAATCCCTCATCGCTATATTTAAAAGGATCGGCTAGTGCAGATTTACACCTCAGTTTACATCTGAATCATTCTAAATTAAGAAATAAGACAATCAAGTGCTTTACCATGCCCTAAGCTCTATGTCAGGTGTTGATTTCTAACACCTAACATTTTACATTGAAATTCTTTTTCATATTCATATATTAAGTATTACAAAAATATTGTTGAGTTTGTTTTAACATTTTTACAAACTGGTTAGAAATTATTTTTAACAGTAGCAGCGTGCCATTTAATTACAATCATATGTTCCTCGTCTGTTATGTTCTTGCTTGACAGCTGTTCAGTCTTGTATATCTTCATATATGCCGAAGTTACACCCGTCTTTTCAATATGACTTTAATCATGTGACCTCAAGGTATGAGTCTGGGTCGTCCTATAAGCACTTCTAAAGCAGATTTTGCTGCTGTTGTAATCCGGCAGATGCCGTAACTTGTCCAGTTTAACAATAGCAGTAGAGACTTACGATGACCACCATACTGGACAGGTTACTTGAGAAAAGTACAGTATAAGACAGACAGTGTAGGTAGGGGCATAAGAGCCCTTGCTGTATCATGTTATCATAGTCCCTCATAGTGTGTCTATGGCTTGGCTATGGCAGCCTGAATAACCTCGATGACTTTGTCGCAAGGCTGCAGGGGGTCATATTCTGCAAAGACGTGGCATACATTCTCCATGCCAGCCTCAATACCTTTCGCCACGAAGCCAAACATCCTGTTGGGACAAAGAAACAATAGATTAGATATAGATTTAATTAGTACAAAATTGAAGTTCAAAAAGAAGTGTTTTTAAATAGATGTATACATGATATGCATTACAGGTGAGCCTGAAACCTGGGAGGCTTTACTATGTATCCTCCCATGAGCAATATGTAGACTTTACAGTTAAATACAAAACACCATTCTGATTTTGTAAGCGATTAAAGTTCTAAATTACCTTGCACCAAAACTGCAACCTCTCATCCACCTGCAAGAGTAAAAAAGACAAAGTTTAAAATTAAAGAATGTGGTCTACTTTAATATTCTTGGTTAACATGAATGGAGCGTGTATCATTCTCAAAATGAATCCCTTTGATCTCATAACTTGTTACTGTATACTCACAGTCGATTGTCTGGATCTTCACCGCCGTAGCTGAGCAGGTGAGCAGGATAATGGCGTCTGAAGAAGAGCCTGTGAAGAAATGGCCGTTAGAAATGATCACGTCTTAACAAAATGTTGCACACAAACCACCGGGATTTCGTTGTGTACTGTGAGTAAAATCTCAGCCGCAGGATGACAGGATGTGTTTGTTCTTACTTCCTGTTAATATCTGTCAGCGTAACACCCTTCAGAGACGCCTTCAGGTTGACTATGGTTGGTGTGAAGGAACCCGGGGCCTTCTCAAATGTTGAGGACACCGCCTTCTTCACTGCACAAGGGCCCGTCAGCGTCTCAGTGGGGACAGCATTCAGGTAGATGAAATTGCAAGCTTTGTAAAAGGCAAACATTGAAATAGTTGATTAGAAATAGAGGTTGAAGGCACATGCACATCATTAAACATGTAGGGTAGTAAATTGAATCAAGTGAAGCTCAACCAAACTGTTGGTCAATTAACCTTTTTTCACTCTCATAGGTAAAATAGACATAAATAGCTCATATTAAATGGACTGTTTGTAAGAATCAGAAATGCTTGTTAACAGCGACACCTGTGGCCGTTAAGTCAACGAAAGTCAGCGTCGGCCTCATGCTTGTGCTCGCTCTACATAGACATGAACGAGCATCGGTCAAAACAGTGAGGCAACACACGTCAGCTAAAACCACAATATCACTCTATATTTCAGCTGCTTGGCAGTAATGTTAGCTGACCAGACGAAGGTCTCTCCATGAATCACTGCTGATCCTAGTGTTGGCTTCTCCTGCTTCAGCCTC
Organism: Sebastes fasciatus; assembly: GCF_043250625.1. Lineage (NCBI taxonomy): Eukaryota > Metazoa > Chordata > Actinopteri > Perciformes > Sebastidae > Sebastes > Sebastes fasciatus. The sequence goes on along the minus strand of NC_133797.1, from coordinate 3,155,029 downwards.
CCGACCACGGTCGGAGGAAACAGGGAAGACACCGGCACCCGGTCGGAGACGATAACGTTTCTCTCTGTAGAGCCCCGTCAATTCACAAGACACGGAAAACCTCTGTTGGTCTGGAGGAGTTGCTGCATTTGTTTCTGCACAAACGTCCACTCACTCACTAGATATTCTCAGAGCTACGAAGTCTTCTGCAGTGTGGAGTGTGCACGCATTCACGTGAGTTGGAGCGAGCTGAGTGAAGGCAAGCAGGCAGGCAGAGGAGCAGAGTACAGCAGAGACTTCGGTCCTGGAGACCAAAGCTACGGTCTCCCCCGCGTCCTCCGACCGCGGCCAACACTGTTTAACAGACGGGCTTCACTAGATACAACCAAGAGGTTTTGGTGATTCCGTGTAGTTTGTGTTGGAGTCTGAGTCTGAACAGCGTAGCCACACGCAAGCACGCACATATGCGACCGCGCGCATGGTACACCGACCCGGATGATTTATACGTGTAAGAAGTTACAAACAGTCCCTTTAAATATGATTTGGCCCAAATTTATAGCATATTTATGCTGAAAGGAAACACAGTAACCTTCGACTCAAGCTGTCTTTTCTCAATGCAGTTCCAATGTACAGGTCTATTCTTATCTTATTCACAGCCAGTGTTTTAACTCATCATCATCACAGGTACAGCAGCACAGGTGTAAATAATGCCTCTAATTAGCTATAGCTCCGTTCCACTCAAGAGTCAAACACTCTATTATCACTGGCACAGCTAAATGAAACGCACACTTCCCTGTGCTAGTCCTGCTATGATAAGTCAACATGTCTGTGATGAGGGTCAATTAACGTTAGCTACCGTTAGCTACCCCTCTGAGGTTGTTGTTGTTGACTGGTCCAGAAAGCCAGCAAGGTGAAAACAGTGGTGAGAGTGAAACCTCCAGTCACCTGTCCTTAATCTATTTCCTCATTGTATTAGCTTCAAGACGACCTTACTTCAATTGACTTGTTATACTAAAGTGTAGCCAGCTCTCAGTGAGGACTTTGTGAGGACTTTGTGAGGAGTTGTAGAGTTCTAAAGCTAGCCGTTAGCTAATTAGCCTTCAACATTTAAACTAATTAGCTGACGTTAGCTAGCTAGCTAACTTAACCTCAGTTAGATATAGGTTCATTTAATGTAGTTTAACGCCTTAAATGCAAATGTCTCAAATGTTCATGATCCTGTTCCTTCTATAACCCCTCAGCCCTCTGACAGTAGTCATTGAGTCATTGATTCCATGGTTCTGCTGCTCCTTGCTGCTTTCTGCTCCTAGTGAAGTGTCACTTTATAAGCATTGCTTTAAGATAAGTGCTGGTAAACTTACACGCTGATAATGTAAACAATTCAGGTTTATATTCTTTATTATTGTTATTTTGTCCCACCTGTTTTACTCTTGTCCTCTGATGCTGGTTTGTAACTCGCTCTGTCTCCTGCTGCGCCCACATCTGTGGAGGCAAAGAACAGATCAGGTTTTCATTTCTCTCTCTCTCACTCTCTCACACACTGACACACACACACACACACACACACACACACACACACACACACAGATTAATGGCCTACCTTGGGAGTGGAGCAGTAATTTGCAGGGCAAAGCGTAGGCAGAAATAGTGTGCTGGTAGACCAGGGCAGAGAGACTACCTGCAAAGATAACAAGATCAGAGCTTTGGTTAAGTACAAGTAGCCTACTGCTGAGAAATTCACTGTCTTATTCTGACAAAATATCAGACAAAAATTAAAAAATGTAATTGACATTAAAGTTTAAATGACGAGATGGAGATTTTATGATCATTAGTGCAGTATAGTGGTACGGTTTGCTGTAGGGTTTTCTTGATGTGGATATTAATTTAGCTTTTTAAATGTATCTTAAAGGGGCTGGATGGAAGAATCAGAAATTGCTTGTTAACAGTGACACCTGTGGCCGTTAAGTCAACGACAGTCAGCGTCCTGTTGCTCGCGCTCGCACTACGTAGACACGAGCGAGCATCGGTCATAACAGTGAGACGACACATATGAGATTGAATGGGATTGACAGGCATCACGTTGATTAACGTTAGCAACATTAGCCAGCTAGTACATTGAACTGTTTGCTGTGGTAATTTGACTACTACAAAAGAAAATGGCGATTGTTGTTAGTTGTTATGGTGACAACGGAACCCACATCAATGTGGCCGTAAAGTGTGAGGTCGCAGCTCTCCAAGAAGAGAACGGACGCAGCTCCCAGGGACAGCCAGCTGGCTGGCTAGTTAGCCAGTTAGCTAGTTAGTTTGTCCCCAAGCGGAGGAACTGCTTAGACCCGGCACTGCCGCTGGCGGAACCAACCCAAGAGCTAACCAGCCAGCTGTCCGCTCCACCATGCTCCAATGCCACACTGCTTACAGAAAACGAGCCGAACAAAGTTGTCAGTCATCTGCCGACAGCGAGGTGCTTTCCTCCGCTGTGACATGACGTGTGGATGAAGCATGAAGTTATTCAATTTGACTCATTGACTTTTTCTATGTGCCTCGTAACATTACAACTCCACCGCTCATTTAGTCGTTGTTACTGCAAATCCACACCTCAGTGAGTCCACGACTTACCGCAAGTTGGTTTAGTTTATGCAGAAGTCAACGGTTGCTATGGCAACGGTACACATAAAAATGTCTGCCGCTCTGACCATCCTGCTACGTCGATTTGAATGGGAATGTCCGTTCCACTCCTATATTCTATTTCTAAGGTCCCTCCATGAATCGAAGGCCCGGCCGATGTTGATCCTAGTTTCCCCCCCGACGTTGCTCACTGCTCTTGTGCCAGACGGACTTCACTAGATATAACTTTGTTTTTTTTGTTCTTCCGTGGAGTTTGTGTTGGAGTCCGAGTGGTGGTGGGAGCTGGTCGTTTGTTGGCGTTAGCGGGCTCCATATCTAACTGAACGTTAGCTGAAAATAAAGGTACTCCCAAGCGCGCATGACGTTCCATCCGTTGGATTTTCCCGGAAAAAACGGCCAGCATTCTTCACATTAAAAGCAGTCTACAGACTGAAAGAGGAAATACAGAAATTCGCGGAAGGTCTCATTTCTTAGGTTAGGTTACAACCTGTTCACACATTGGCAATAATAAAAAAAAAAAAAAAACGATTAAAGAAACATTTATACGTGTAAAAATGTACACACACACAGTCTCTTTAATGCAATGGCCCACTCCAGGATCAATCTAGTTTTTAAAATCTTCATATTTTTGTCATGATATAAACACCGTAAGTGATATTGAAAGTAAGGTTGCAAGTTACTGTGTGGGTGTTTTACAGAGCCATCACAGCTACAGTCAGGATTCTTTGGAAGCAGATATGAAAGCCACAATACACCTTGATAACTGCTCTGTGGGTGTGAGAACACACCCTGTGGACTCACACTGAATCCCGAGCAAGAGCCACCCACTGCTGCCCGCCCACATCTTACAGTAAGAGGCCACACATCGCTGACTCAGTTCTGGTCATCATCATCATCAGCCAGACCAGGATGTGTGCTCATATTAAGGCGAGTGAATTTTAGAAGTGAGTTAAGAGGGAATCTCTTCTAGATCATGTGGTCTTGTTGTTGACCTTTACTTACCAAAGTATGGTTCCTGAGAAGAGCCTTTGATGCGTACACCCTTAGGTGATGATTCAATAAGGAAGTGTCTGACAACATCTGGACTGCTCTCTCCTGTTTTAATGAAAGGACAAATAAAGAATAAATAATGTAGTCAGTGGAGTTAATGTAAAAGTGATGGCACTGGCAGTTATTTCATATGGCTCATGACAGATTCCATTTTTTTTATTGATTTATATATATTATTTTTACTTTATATATCTGTAGTGTCCTGTGCCACATAATGCCCAGCCCATATGGACTTACAAGACACTAGACAACAACAAACGCCGAGATGATCACACAGCCAATCATAATGTACAGATCCACAAATTATAAAGAGAAGATTTCAAGAGATAAAGTTTCATAACAGGAATGTCCTATAATAGGATACCCTGTAACCTATTATAAAGGATACAGGGTGCTCTGTCTTAGCTGCTACGCATTTACTAAGAATCTCACCATAACAAAACCTCGTTAAAAAGCCAACTTGACATATTACCCTCAGATCACCAAAATAAATCAGGATTCTTTGACTGAATTTTTTTCAAAATAGCTGACTTCTGTCAGTTGCGGTACACGGGGCATTGAATTACAAAATGGAAACAACACCAAGATCACTTAAACACTGCTCTTCAGGAATGCCTTTATGTCTCTCAACTCCATCTGCCAGGATAAGGTAGCACATAAGGAGACATAAGATCTCCTTTCTTATGTCTCATATCATCTTGTTTGACTATATTTATTCTACACTGCAAATTGTTCCCCAAAATAACACTGATGTCGGAAAGAGAAACATTTACATCCCTGGACCAAGGTTTTGAGTCTGAACACTGAAATGGTCTCAGTGCCCAACACAGTCACATGTCTTTCATATCCTGCATTCCGAAAAAAGAATGTTTAAAAAATACAAATCTGCAAATGGAGTATAGGCCTCAAAATTGTTTCGTGAGTGAGGTCCATTTTTTCCCTCTTTGATTGCTTACAGTGCCGTAAACAGCTGGTTTTCTCTTGTGTTTACACAGCGTATACTGTGGGTGGAAAACATAACAGCACTGTCTCCTGCCTCGCCACAGATAGCTGGATGTCATCAGACATGCCCAGTCACATCAGCAGAGTTGGGTAAGTGATTCCCCGTGCCTTCCAGGTCTCTGCTATAGACACATGACGACAGCGGCACTGTGAGTTCTCATTCTCTCTGTGATTGTGGTAGCTGTGGCATTCATGACCTTCTCTTTCCTGTATCCGACCAAACACTGCTATGACTTTTATAAAAGCACGTGATTTAAAAGGAGTCATAAGGTCAGGTCGCAGCACTGACTAGTGAATGTTTACCTGGGTAGGCGGTAGCGATGGAGTTGGTGTCCGTTTGGTCCACCTTCATAGCCAGACCGAAACTGCCTCTGTAGGAGGTGCTGTCTCTCACCACAAATGCTCCTGCTTCCTTGTCCTTTACCAGGGCATCAGCTAGAATGAATGAAACATCACAGAAAATGCTTAGAGACAGTTGCAAATGTGTGTTTATTACTACGGTATCTATACTGCAAAAGAATCCTACATCCCTGAAGAAAAAAACACTAGATCCTGCAAGATAACTTCAGAGCTTGAGTAAAGCTATAATGTCTTCATATTTCTGGAGTGGTGTCGAGATTCTCACCTTCTGCTCTGTTAATATGTGGACGGAACCAGAACTTTGAAGTATCCATGACAAACTTCATTGAGGGCTGGCTGCCATTAAAACGGGCTTGGAAACCTTGGAAACAACCAATATGACAGTGGGGGTCAAATACTGTTGAACACATTGTAGCTGCAAGAAAAATAGACTACCATGACTAAATGCGACTCACCATGAGGAGAAACTGGCTTTGGGTTGGACACATTAAGCATGGTTTGTATCAAGTCAACCTCTGGTCCAGGAGACGGGATGTGCATATCTGGCTCTGGTACACCGTTGACTAACAGTACAGGAATATCGCTCAAAGACCTAGAGAGCAAAGTTGGACTGCTCTGCGCTCCTTTGCCGTGAAGCTCCTGATGTCCTCGTCTAAACAGCGGGGGCTTGTCTGGGCTGTGCACGTTATCAAACGGCGACATTCTGGACCTGTCACTGAAGGAGCCCGGACTGAAGGAGTCGGACGTGTGAGTGAGGATGGACTCTGGAGAGTCGATGTCTTCGCTGGTCAGGGACAGGTTGCTATGCAGGGGAGGAAGAAGATATATTGCAAATGTACAGATCAATACAGATGAATACACCCTCCTTTAATTTGTAACACTACAATGAAATGTTGTATCTGGGAATATGGTCATTTTCCAGTTTGGAGCTGTTATTACTGCCATGAAACTTTTGTTTGACTGCAAAATCACAAACAAGTCCACTAAGTCACGTAGTAAAGAGGGGTTCTCAAACTTTTCCATGCCAAAGCCCCCCAAATAGCATTAGCTCATGGCCCCCTTTTGCAAGATGTCTTTAAAACCCATTGACAAAACTACAGCAAAAAAAAAAGAAAAGAAAGAAAATTCTGAATATATTTCCTTACTTTGATTAATGCAATAATAACTGCATTTGTATTTCAAATCTTGAATCAGTCCATTAGATTCAGTATTTCTGTTTTCCATTTGAAGCATTATTTGCCAGTTTAGTTTATTTGTTTGTTTGTGTCTGTCCGTGAATCTCACTGTGTGTTAGTGTCTGCTCATCAGGTCTTCTCCTTCTCAACATTTTTTGGCGAGTTAGCACTAGATAGCAAGGAAGCTAGCTAGCTAGATTTCATCAGCAGAGCAGCTTCATGGAAGTCGCAGACCGTTACAGGTCAACACTGACAGCTTATGATGTGATGGATGTTGTTTTGATTGGCAGGCAATTAGAAAGATGGGCATGGAAAATAAGATTTCGATATGTTATATATTAGAAATTATATTTTCTGATAATAATAATAATAATTGTATGAATTTGATTTTAGTTTTGAAAAAATAATATTTTTTAGAATTTTCCCTCATCTTCTTTCCAATTTGCTGAGACCCCAATCACTTGCCTTGTAACCTGGCCCTGGTCAGCCTCTTAATACGGTACAGTTAAGGTTTTGAAGAATGTATACAAGTGACCGCATGTAAAAAGATGCATATTCTAGACTTGTTTAAAGGCGGTCCGCGCTTCGATTGTGAGTTTTACCTGCCGAGGATGTAGCTGGTGTCTGAGCATGTTGACATGGAGAGGAGCGAGACGGTGCTGTTTCTGTTGGACAAGCGCAGGCCTCCTTGGGAAGAGGTGACATCGGACTTCGATGAGTGATTCCGTCGGGGTACACTTCCACACGGCAGCGGAGGCAGGGAGGATGTCGGGGAGCTGGAGAACACCAGCGTGCCATGGGGACTGCAGCTGACACTGCTTTGTGTGGGGATGGGTATGCTGGGTGACACACATTGGACCACGGTGGGCAGGAAGCAGGGAGGACATCCTCGAGGGACCAACGTGCAGTGGGAGACATCTTCATCTGAGTCGTCTGAGATTGGAGAGGAAAAGTGTTAAAAAAAAAAAACACTGAAAAAGGATGATGGAATGTCTGAATGTGAAGCTGACGTACTCAGTGGAAAAACCCTGCGTGTTACTTGATAAATGATCATTTCTCAGATTTCATGCTTTGGTTTTCTGTTACACAAGGGCTTGGCCTCCGTATGCAAACACATAGTTGCCAAGTCTCCTGATAAAGACATTCATATTTCTCATGCAGGTACTTGCTTGCACAGCTCAGGCTGTTCCTTCCAAACTAAATGCTTTGAATAGTGCATTTCTGCCATTGCGATGAGACAAAATCACCTAGAGAAGTCCCAACTTGTTCTTGGGCTCTTGAGAATCTGCCTGCCTCACTGTGTTGACGGGAATTGAGTGAGTTTATGTCCTCAGGAATACACTGTAGCCTGTGGCCAGTGTGTGACAGGTGGCGTCTGCAACCAAAGTTACATAATGACTTATGTGGAAACAGAAACAGCAAAATGTGTCCGAGAACTAGAGGCAGGTGGCACTGTGGTGAGTGTTGTTTCAAGGGGAAACGCTGTATTTTTGCAACAATAGGAAAGAAGCACTCATCAACACAGTGCATGAATTTTCTCTTTTACTGTTTTGACGGATTAAATGAACCTTGCTTTGTCTGATTTCTCATCACTGTTTTCTTGATTTCCTTCAAACTTCTTTATCTCTACAACCAGGGTTGGAAATTAGCACCAGCCAAATGCTGGTAAAATATGCAAGCGGCTGCTATAGATCTGCTTCACTCACCAGCCAAAAAAACAATGGTAATCTATTGAGTGGCTGGTAGATTTTGTAATCCACCAGCCACAGTTGCAGGTGGACAATTTTTTTAAATTTCCAACACTGCCACAACACATAGCACTCTGCTTCATAAACGTACGACCAAACATCTTTCGAGAAAAGACGAGCAACAGGAAATCCATTTATATTCGTTGACTCTTGTGCACACTTTCTGATCAGAGCAGGTCTGAGTGAAGAGACCGCCGTACAAACCTCGCATGCGTCTACTTCAGTGAGCTTCTCTGTGTCTGTAGCCTAACGTGTGCAGGGTGTGGCACTAGTCTTGGCAGTAATGCCGGAACAGCTGAAGTGGTGCAATTACCCCATGATTAAACAAATTAAAAAAGGAGGGTACATTTCCAAAGTCCCAGGCTATGTGTACTATCTGTTCTATAAGGGTGACTGTGGTTTTACTGCGCTCTGCGTCAAACCTCTGCAGGCTGGAGGCTGTCATTTGTTGCACTTTGTTTGGCCTTGTTGATGTGTTAAAAAAAGAGTTTGAATAGTGTTGAAACAAAGGAAAGAGGCTTCACAGTTATGCTGTACCTGTAGGAGGGCTGATGCACAAGGGACTTTTGTTGACCTCAATGGGTTCAAATGTTGGATCCAGTTCCAGGATGAGCTGGTTGAGATTATCCAGGGAAACATCAAGATCTGGGCTGCCGGGCTCCGTGAGAGTGGGATGCTGATTGACTGTCTCCTGCGCCGCCGAGTCCAGGCGGATAGTTTGGCCGACTCTCAGAACGTGATTGGGTATCATTTGGGACATGCCTTTAGCTGTAGGCATCATGTTAGGAGAGCTCACAGTCTTCTGGGACAACTAGAGACAGAGATACAATGGAGAGAGATCAGTTACACTTACAGTCTTCACTGGAAGGACAGCCTTTTGTCCTCTTTGTAAAACAGACCCATAATCAGTTTTTTTCCCCAGATACTCATATTCATAGAACATTTAGCGCATTTTTGGCCACTAGACATAAACACATATCTCAAGTTTTTCATTGTTACCTTCTGTGATTAAAATTAAAATTAATGGCATTTGCATTTTCACAGCGCTGAAGGAAAACAACCAATCAGAGCCGAGGAGTCTCTAGCGCAGCTGTCAATCACTGCTCGCCAATTGCGCCTCAATGCACGGGCTTAGGAGGGGTTGAAGCTCACGAGACACAAGCTTCTAAAAATGCGGCTGGACGGGGTGGGGTGAGAACGAGGGCGCTGTAATGTATCGATACAATGTTCACGTCCTGCAAAATCAGTAACGTTACATAATATCGGCGGTGAGAGCGAATCATCTAGCAGTCGTTCTGTTAGAATGGCGGACGGAACTGTGTGTTGCCATGATAAACAATGATAAATAAATGTTAGGTAGATAGTGAATAAGTACCAGAAGACTGTTGCTGCCTGTGTTATAAATGTTCATTTTCTATACACTGTGTATCCATAACATGTGAGTGTTTTTCGCGGTATCCCATCGACCGTACGCACCGCTGTCATCGTCATCAGTTTATCGGCTACAAGCATTGGAAAATAAATCAATAACACAACAACAGTAGCTAGTCACATAGTCCTACTCATCACGTTATGTTTTGAACACACCTGATACACCTGATGCAACTCAGAAGCCCCTTACTGATGGATCAGAGCTGAGTATCTGCTGGTTCAGGTGTGTTAGAACAGAGAGCTGGAAAATGGGCAGGTACGGGGGGGGGTCTGGAGGTTTGGAGCTGGGAACCCAGTGTCTAGGCTATAGGCTACAATAAATATAATGAGGGAAACATTATTTTTAAAAAAATTCGGAATCTGCGTTATTGATTTACAGAATATGATTTTACATGACAAACGTTGCCAGAAGAATTAAATGTTCAGACAAAGGCTGTGATATGTTTAAATAATATAATATTTATTATAGCAAGTTTTGTTTTTAAGCTTTTTGGGTGTTATCTATAGTAATAATAATGGTCCAAAATGATGGAAAATTACATAGTTTTTGGTAAAAAACTGTCAGATTTTTTGGGGGGGAGGTCCCCCCAAACCCCCACCCCACATTTTTGCTGGTTCTTTGCCTGTGACGTTTGCCTTGTTTTAACTGAAAAGACTGATCTCGCTGTTTTGCCGCTGTGGCACAAAGGCCTATTTGGCTCAATAACCTGGCTTTGTCTTGACTTATTGTCGACGTATTGTCTTATAACGATGAGTTTCATATTCTGTTTACTGATCAGGAGGTTGCCGTGGCTTATTGTGAGGGGAGGGGAAGGCCTCCAAAACATCTGTAGGCTCGGGGCCTCAAGTAATATTAAGGCGACCCTGCTGCTCGCGAAACTCGTGAACTCCGGTCAAATTGCAAAACTCGGCAGCGCTGATCAAATGTGAGTCAATATTCTGTTACTGTAATGCCTATTTCTCTCCTCAAACATCCTGTAGTGTACTGTTTAGCTGTAAAATGAGAAAGTTTGTGACCCGGCTGCTGTGCTGAAAACAGTCGAGGCAAAACCAAGCACATATTTTTTCACACATCACCGGTCTCATGCACTACTATCAGGATATAGTGACCGTTTTATAAAAATATCATTATCAAATCAAATATTTGAAATGTATTTGCATATGCAGCCGCCAGATTTTTAATAAGAAATGTTCTTCAATAGATGATATAACTAAAGTTTTTTTTCTTTGCAATCACACAGTGTTGTTTTATATTTGGTTAGCTCATTCGCTGGACTAAAGCAATAAATAACTTGAAGTTAGTGAAGAAAATAAACAGTGCGTGTCACACAGTGCATAAGTGTGAACCTATAAGGCTTCCCACGCGTCTCCTCAATCCAGCCATAAAACCACTGGATGAATAATGGGTGGGCTGAGTAAATGGCTTACTTCAATGCTGATATCAGCATGAATAGCTGCTCAGGAAGGGTGTGTCATATGAGGGATGATCAGATCACACTGTGTCTCCCTCTCCGTGTTTCAGACAAGGAGTGGTGCTCAGTGAGTCACCCAGGTGACTGGTGGTTACCGGGACTACACTAGTGTTTTCCTACAACATTTTTGAAGTAGTCTACAGACAAAGCTCTGCTTTATTATCTTGGAAAATTTAGATCATTCAGAATGTTTTTTTGTAACTTTTGAGAAGCACCCACTCAGTTTCACAAAGCCTCACCGTGGTCAATAACATAGAAATACAATTTACATATGAGCTGAAATGCAACTTTGAACAAGTTATTGAGCAGTTTTTCATCTTAGGAAATGAAAGCTTACATGTTTGCTTTAACGTAGCTTTTTATATCCCTGATGAGACCTGCTGCAATAATAATAATAATAATAATAATAATAATAAAAAACACAGTTTAAAGACTACATTAATAATGGAGCAATCCAAGCATTATTGGTATAGGCTATATGTTCAAAACTGCTGACACATTGACAAATCATGCATATTTTACTGCAACTTATTATACTGTACATCTAAAGTTCAGGTAAAGAAAGGTCGTCTTACCTTATTTTCTTCTGGTCAAGATTCGACGGTTGTAATGGTGGTTTCCTCTCAGACTCTTCACTGTTTTACTTTGATATTTCATGTGTTGCATGCTTTTATTAATGATATCCCAACCCTTTTACCAGTGAGCCTATCAGCAGTGAGGATCACTAGTCCCTGCAGCTCCAGCTGATGATGTCATCTCAGCGGTGTAAAGTTTATGGCTGGAGGGGTGATTTTTTTTTTTTGGCAACACAGGGCTATGACTTAAACTGTTCTAAAGAAAGCGTATTGTAGCGTGTTGTACAGTAAGTGATGACTTTATAAACAGTTCTGATAAAGCGTGTCAGTCTGCTGTAGGTGTTTCTGCTTCCCCTTAACCGTAAAGGTGATCTCTGGATTTATGATGAAATGTAGTGTGTCAAAGACTGTAGAAAGTAAAGACTGAGCGTAGTTAGAGAATAGCTTGCTTAATCAAATAATTCAATTCAATTCAATTCAATTCAATTTATTTTTATATAGCATCAAATCATTACAGAAGTTATCTCAAGACGCTTTTTATATAGAGCAGGTCTTAGACCGTACGCTATAGTTTAGAGACCCAACAAGAGATCCCACCAAGAGCATTACAATGTGCTGTGGCCAGGAAAAACTCCCTAGTAGAAACCTAGAGCAGAACCGGGCTCTGGGTGGGAGGCCAGCTGCCTCGACCGGTTGGGTTTAGAGAGAGAGAGAAAGAGAGATAGAAAAGAGACGGGGAGAGAGAGGGGAAGAGATGTACAGAAACCACAATAATAGCACAGCAGCTGTAAGAACTAATACAAGTAAGACTAATAACAAAATCAATAGCAGTGGATGTAAAAGAGTGACAATACAACTATCTGAATTAATAGCTGTAATAATAATAGAAATATAACTAATAATAATAATAATAAAAAGGCTGATAATGACGGTAGTAGTGGGTGTCAGGCAGGCAGCAGATGCGGCAGCAGATGCAACCACGATCCAGGTGTAACCGCGATCCAGGTGCAACCACGATCCAGGTGTAACCCCGATCCAGGTGCAACCGCGATCCAGGTGTAACCGCGATCCAGGTGTAACCGCGATCCAGGTGCAACCGCGATCCAGGTGCAACCCCGATCCAGGTGCAACCCCGATCCAGGTGCAACCCCGATCCAGGTGCAACCGCGATCCAGGTGTAACCCTGATCCAGGTGTAATTGAGGATCCCGAAGTAACATTTTCCATTTCTTTTCTTTGAAGCAAACGTAAGCCTGTTTCTACTTTTAAAATAATATACCTCCCTTTATTTCCGCACACTTAGTGAATGATTGGGGACATTTTTAATATCTTTCGTCCATAAAATATGAACACAGTCAGAACTTCTGTCGTACCGCACAGCTCCTTAGCTTGTTCTGCTTGATAAATGTGTGTGTTTCTCTGAGTACTAGCTGATAATGTTCACGTTCATCCCACCAAAACATTACTTATTATTGTGATGATATCCCTTTTTTTTTCTGTTGAGCAATCTTGAACTACATCACTATGAAATTGCTTCAGAAAAAGTTGGCTGCAGGGAGCCTGGTGACTGGAAACTAACAATTATGTCTGGCATAGTTCAGTCAGCCGAATAGCACAGAGGCAGCTCTCCCAAGGTGTGTCTCCCATGACTCAGTTCCTCAAGGCTCAGTTCTTGTACCATTATAGGTTGGGGTACATTATCTGTGGCTCTGTCCTTTTGATATTGTAATGCTAACAGTACTTGACTATAAATGTTTACATTAGTATATTGCTGGAATCAGTCTATGAATTACTGAAAGCTTTCTTCAATCTCAACCAAACTGACAGACTTCAGAAATGATTTGCCACCACTTTGGTTTCCTGGCTATTAAAAGATGCCTTTATGAACCAAAGTTATTATGCCCGGCTGAGCTTTTACATATTCAGTCATTTTCAGGTAAGATGTATTTAAAAATCATATCCTTCTCGCAGTTGTGCCAAAATCCATACTTTGTATTTTAGCCTGTTTTAATATATTTTAAATGACAGTAATTAATCAGAGCAGGCTTCTACCGAACTTACCACGACTACACCAGCACCTCACCTCACTGCTGCAGAGTGTGACGTGCTGCGTAAAGATGCAAATTTATATTTTAAATCAAGAAACTAACTCAAATACAATTTCTGCAAAGTTCTGCTGGGAGATTACAATCTTAAACTCAATAATTCCTCTGGTCTGCACTTCCCAGTAGCCTGCTGTCTCTCAGTCATATTTAAGATTTAATCTGAAATTCTTCTCATCACATATAAGCCTTACATAATCAGGCTGCATCTTACATTTGTGACTTGCTGCTTCATTAAGCTCTCGGGTCCTTTTGAGTAATGTCTCCTGGCTATTAAGCACATTGGACATAGACTCAAGGTGACCATGTTGATGATGTCCTGGCTCTCAGGTTTTAAAATAGTTTCCTCACAGGGGTTTATGTCAGAAAAAAACAATATATCTTTGGTGTATTTTTATCCTCCTTAACCAATAGTGAACTATACGCTTGCTTGGTTACTTGCCTAGTTCCTCAAATTATACAGCGTATGGCTGTAGCAGTCTAGGAAAGTCAAAGTTGTGACTTGATCACAACTCTATAACTTGCTTTTCTTTTTACTTCTACTGTAAGTTTAATGTGAATATTGTGTATTGTAAGTTGTTTAAATCAACTTTAATTATTGCAGTATTCTAATGCTGCTAATGCTGTTCAGTGAATTTAATCTTATTTAATCATCTTACAATATTGCAAATAGCACAAAATACAGAAAAGAGACGGTGGTTTGTTCAGTTAGTTTAATGTACATGATTTGCTCCGATTTAAAAGCACCATAGAATTTTTTTTTTTTATTAACCGTGAATTTCTTGAAATACTGTACAGTGTAGCCAATACAAAAAAATAACCACAGCTTTGTTTGGTCTTAACTGACGAGAATAAACACTAAGAAAGAGACAAAAACAACAAAACTCCACAAGATTGTCACTGATATGATAAACTCTGCTATGTACATGGAACACATATATATTTTTTGATTTGAGACTTGTATCCTGATGTTTAACAGTCCGCTGTGTGATCTGCAGGTGTGAATAGGCGGTTGTCCGTTCCGAAACAGCTTTAAGGAGAGAATGTGGTGGTGGTCTCAGTGTCAGTGGCCGCGGAGCTCCTCCTCCTGCCGCAGGTATACTTGAAGAACCTCTCCTGGCTCATGCAACCCAAGTCCTTCAGGAGCTTCAGGAGGTCATTGCGAAACTTCACACCGATAAAGGCGTAGACGAAGGGGTTCAGGCAGCACCTCAGGAAGGCCACGCACTGGGTGACATCGGTGGCGTAGAGGATAATGTTGTCGTAGCTGCAGTCTATGCTTCCTCCTTTTGCTGTGACAACTGTGGCCCAAAATAAGACCAGATTATAAGGCACTTGGCAGACCAGGAAGACAGCTGCCACCGCGAGGATCACCTTGATGGCCTTATTGCGTTCAAAGCCACGAGCCTGGCAAAGTTTGTGGACAATGCCGCTGTAACAGACGCTCATGACCAGGAGCGGGAGGGCAAAAGCCAAAACAATCTGGCTCGCCTGGATGCTGACGCGGAGTTTGTCAGAATTGCTGGAGTAAGGGGTGCAGGTGCGGTTATTGATCGTGGTGTACTTCATTTCCGGTATGGAGAAGATCAGTGCCATCACCCAGATGGCGGCCGATGACACCTTGCTGAGAAACACTGCTTGGGAGCGGTAGCGGTGAGCGGAGACGGCCTTGGCGATGACAAAGTAGCGTTCCACACTGATGAAAGAGAGGATGAACATGCTGCTGTAGAAGCTGACCTTGTAAATGGTGTGCATGGCTTTACACACCACCACGCCCAGCACCCATTCTGTCATGGAGTTGGCGGCCCAAAAGGGGAGCGACAGAGCGAAGAGCAGGTCTGCGAAGGACAGGTTGAGCAGGTACACATCCGTCATGGTCTTGAGACGCTTGAAGTAGAAGAAGGTGAGGATGACCAGTAGGTTCCCTGCCAGCCCCAGGAAGCAGATGATGGAGTAGAAGGTAGGTATGAACCATTCGCGGAACTGGCGGTTGGAATCTTTCTCACAGAGCTCAGTATAGTCATCATAATCAAAACTGGAGTTGTTGTAGTCCGGGGAGTACATGTAGGTGGAGTTATAGTCCGGGTCGATAATGATGGTTATATTCTCATCATGTTGAGACAAGCAACACTGTAATCAAAGACAGATTAATTGATCAGATAAGTGAAGTAAAGCAAGCAACTATTGCATATATTAATCTGAAAAAAACAGCTTTTCAACCACTTCCTCAGAGGAAATGGTGTGTGTGTGTGGGTGGGGGGGGGGGGGGGGGGGGGGGGGGGGGTTGTGGTTAGTTACCTGCTGCCTGCTGTTTTCACCTCTAAGTGGATACAATTTGCTACATTGCTACAAAGTTTTGTTAACATCTTGTAATCTTTCATGTTTACCACTGTAATAAGTGGTGCTGCACTTGTGTTTTATTCTTACCTTAAAATTCATCAACCATATCAGCACCGCTGGCAGAAGGTTCGGGAGATCTGAGAAACAAACGGAGTGAATTTTTAGAAGAACAAGCACTGTACTAGTATGATTGCCAATATCTTTACAGTAATAAGCATAGCTCTGTGTAGACGATCATTATGTGTAATGTTAGAGAGTGATAGAACAATCAGTTAAAGGGGGACTACAATCGCATAACGTTAAGGGACTCGTTAGAGAATGATTTCCAAAAGGGTCAAAACTGAAGCAACGAAAGGCCGAAATATCCTGAATTTTGCTCCCTAGTATGAGTTAAACTCCAAAAATGCTGGATCCTACACTTCCCACAATTCAAGCAATAGCATCTTTTCATTAGACCCTATACCTGCCAGGGCTATTCAATGAAGGCTGAGACACGGTCTGTGCATCATATCATTGGGGTCCAACACATGCGCAGTAAAATCTGGTCTGCACTTGCCGAAAGGCTCAGTAGCTGGCACACGATCATAGGACATGACCTGGGGTTGTGTCAAATAAAGGGAAGGTGTCAATAGTAGCCTACTTCATGGTTGAGAATTACAATTCTGCAATTATTGAATAAAGATCTTTAATGAAACACCATAAAACAATGTTTTCTATTTCAAAACCTTCTGTTGTATGTCAGCCGCCATCCATTCGAGGGTACCCAGAAAGTTCTGTCAGGCCGAGCACACCCAAAGAGCACCTGAGCGGACACCATCCCTTTATTTCTAGTGCCGTCTGCTGTAACCCTCCAACATCGCAACTCCAGTTACATTGCCCATAGCTCCCAATGGGGTCAGTGTGTTAACAGGTTAGAGCAGCCATGCTCTCTTCTAGAGAATAGAGGTCTCGCCTATTTTTTACGCGAGCCGCGCACATTTCACAGCAACAACAGACAGTGAAAGTGATCTATTGACTGTATATTGACATCATACCAGCAAGATTACTACAGTTTCAATGTCTATCTGTACAATATGTTACGGAGATGAAAAAAAAGTAAAGACTTATTTTTAAATCAACACTTCCTGCTTTCATTTCAAAATAAAAGCCCTCAAGCGTTTTTTCTGTGGACAGAATTCCTTCATTTGTTAACACGAGGCTTTTATTCTTTTATTGTAGAACATGCAATGACTTGGAGAGCTCCATGAATGAATATAGTACGGAGTTTTAATTGTTGATTATTACTATTATTTACAAATTACCACACGTTTCTTAACCTTTCTCTGTCTAAAATAAATATATATATATATTTATAATGAAATGAAATGGCTATTATGAAAGGCAAACTCTATGTTAAAAGAAAGGGCTGACAGCAGCAGACAAGCAGCTGACACGAAGCTGAAACGCAGCTGGTGTGAACACCCGACGCGTGAATCTCACAGCCACCACACCATGCAGCCGCCACACCACGCAGTCGCCACGCGCTCCTGACGTTCCCTGTGTGTTTCGAGCGTCAGACTTCACATAGCTCTTCCAGAGCCACAGAGCACATTGTCCAACTGTTTTCACAGACTAGTCTAGACTAGACTGGAGTTCCCCTTTTAAATTATATTTTTTGTTTTGAATGTGTTTTCAGATACTGGTGACATTGCCGTGCTTATTGTTAGACGTAAGAGGCTTCCTGTGATAATGTGGTTTTTAGTCAGTTGTTTAGTTCCGTATTTTTATTAAAGCTCATAGTAGTTGTTAGTTATACAGTGCCAGCCATTGACACTGTTATGTAAGTTGCGATTTATTACACAATACAGACTGGACCAATAGTCAGGTAACTTGATATTAATAAAACTCCTATTTGTGCGTTTTTACAGAATGAATGTCACTAATTGCTGTTTTGCAAATGAGATGAGACAGAAATCTGTTTAAAGTAATTGTTTATTTAATTTCTAATAATTGTATGTTGGCAGTGACATTGGTTGGCAGATTTGGGCTACTCTAAAACTAATGTTGGCTGATAAATGACTACAGACGTACAGTTCTAACTGATTAAGACATACATGAAGTTAACCTCGCAAACATGTCTGTGTTGCCGCGTGGTGTGCAGACACCGGCGTGTATCTTTCAATCAGTCTGCACTTTAAAAAAAGCAACGATTACAGAAGCTGAAACAGTTCTAGTATTGACACCACTTTCAATCATTTTACACATTGCCATGTTAAATGTAGTTGACTGAACAGGTAATATACTATTATCACTGCTAGACACAATAACTAACACTGATTAAAACATGTATACAGCCTGATATTTTTACATACTTTTTATTGTTACTTGAGGTTATCTTTTTAAATACAATCATTTTGATGGTTTTTTTTCATATGCATTCATTCACATTCTTTTAACTATCTTAGTTAAACTCTGATAAGGTACTCACCGCTGACACAAGTCATGTTGGCTGAGAATAGTACGCTGCAGGTAAAGCAACTACACACAGATGAGCAGAACATCTGATGGTGGTTTCCCTT